>NC_041332.1:20698044-20830544 GCF_004354835.1 Perca flavescens
GAGCCAAATCCCAGTTCCCACTCACACTGGTCCTAAAAGGCAGCAGGCATACCCAGCATCCACCACATGCTTGTTCAGCGGGGACTGTGTGCTGTCACTTTAACTGCCCTCCCTTGACCTCTAGTAATGGATTTACATTTTTAGGCCTGGTGAGTACAAACATACTGTATGTACACCCACATACACACACAAAGCATATGGAGCTTGCCAGATCACTGAGCCGTTCAACTATCAAAAGAGACACTTCGATTTCATGCCATCGCTGCCATGGGTTTGCACACTGTAGCCAATTACGGGTAAACGGGCACATCTTCTTTCTCCCATTTACAGATCGACAGGCACAGCAGCTATTTTTACCTCTGCATAAAAGCAGAAACTGTTTTCATACTTTGCCAACTGGAACTGTGCCTTTCATTAAGGAAATCTATTTAGAGCCGAGTAGAGGAGAGAGGCAGAGGAGCAGGGAAAGATGAGCTCTGATTAAATCTTCCAATGAAAATGTTTGAGGCTCTGTCTGTTATTACATCACCTCACAGCTTTTTAATAGAATGGGGCGGGGCACAGTTTGCTGCCTTTATTTACTTTAACGATTCTGAATCAAGACAACACACTTCAATATCACCACAAAACATTTGTCGTTGAGTTATTTCCAAGACTAGACGAGCTGGTGTCAATCACTAGAGTTAGATGAGCAGGTCAGCAGACTGTGACCCCACCATCTGTGTGTGTGTCAAAGGCAATTAGCTTGATAAGCACATCAGCATGCCAAAGACATACTGTATGGGAAAAAGAGAAAAAGAGAAATCTACACACTATGAAGGAAAGGAACCCAAGAAGAGGCCAACACCTACTCAAAAATACTAACTTAACAGTTGCAGCTATAGTCTTTACTATTGTTGCCAGACTGATTGCTGTTATGATCTCATTGTCTACACACCCTCTTGCTTTTAATGTAGGTAAAACTGACAGGGCGCGACGAGTCATGCTATACCTGCATGCACTGGTAAACGCAGCTGAGGGCTCCTTATCCATTAAGTGCCTGTTACCTGGGTGGTGGATCATTCATTGAAGTGTACTTAAAAAAAAAAAAAAGAGCGAGAAGCTGAGAAGGATGCCAGCTGTGTCGTGCACGTGACAGTGAAGCGAGACAGCACTGCCAGACAAAAAGACGTTTAATAATGACCATCCTTTTCTCTCAGGCATGGCCACTGAATGTCTAACTATTCATTGAAATATACGACAGAAACACGAGTCCCACTGGGAACAGGGGGCTTCCCCAACACTGAATTTCCGCTTGTTTTAATAAATTGTTTTGGGGGGGGATTTGGTTGATAGGACAGCTGAAGACAGGAAAATGGGGAGAATGACATACAGCAAAGGGCAATTGGAATTGAACCCACGGCCGCTGCGGCAAGGACACAGCCTCTGTACACAGGGCGCAAGCTCAACCAGGTGAGCTATCCAGGCGCACCCTGCTTGTTTTAATTAATGACATGAGCTGGGCTATTCTAACTGAACTAACTGTCACTACTTTAGTTAAGAAGTGATGGGGAGATGACCATAAATCATGTACCATATGGCTAAAACAGTGCTTTTAACTACAACAGTATGCACACAGAGTAAGTCCCTCTGGGTAGATGACATTCCTGAAATATCTAAAAGACTTTTATTTGTGGGTTAGAGTGAGGAGTTTTAGGATTATAACTCGCATTTAGAGGTTTTTTTATGCCACCAAGCAAGCAATGAAGGGGGAAAGTATGCAGCCATGTGAAAGTGTTTAATCACTAAGCTCCTGCAGGCACGCGCCTGGGGGCATTTCAACATGGTGTTGGGGGCAGGTTGTCAACACATAGGCAACTGGGGACACATACATGTATGGATCTCTCACTCACTCACTCACTCACGCACGCACACACACGGACACAAAGCCTGAATCAAAGAATGTTACTGTTCACCGGTATGCTTTTAGTCATCTACCACAACAAGAGACACACATTTCTGCAAGAGCGCTGTGAAGAGCCATCTGAGTAAAACAAAAACATGTTTCTATTGCACATATATACAGGTGCCCTACAATACTAAGCTATTAAAATAATAATTGTTTACATATTCATATATATTATCATGTTTTAATGTCAAACATACACGTGGAAGGCACAGTTAATTCATAAGCTTACCTGTATCTGTGGATGGCTACCATAGTGGCTACCTTATCTATAGGCCAGTAAGCCTATCATCAATGTTCTGTGTGTGTGTGTGTGTGTGTCTAGAGGACAGATAAAGGCTGGGACACTGATTATGAGAGAGAGAGAGAGAGAGAGAGAGAGAGAGAGAGAGAGAGAGAGAGAGAGAGAGAGAGAGAGAGAGAGAGAGAGAGAGAGAGAGGGCAATGTACCTGCTATCCTCTAACAGCATCTCATCTCCTTCATTAGACTGTCTCTGTCTGTGTTCCGTACTCATGTTTGTTTCAGGCGATGGGGACCATGAATCAAAGCATTCTGAGGTTTGCTCTCTTACTTCCTGCACGCAGAGGAGGAAAGCACTTACACAGCAACAAAATCCTCTCCAGGGACAGGAGAGAGGAGTGAAAGGGAAAGCGAACGGAGCGACGCAGCACTTCCAGCCCCCGACGGTCTGAAACCCAGAAACTGATAGCCGTATGTACCGAGTTCACACGGGAGCTGGTAAAAATGATATGATGGGGAAGGTTTGTACACACACCAAACTGTGTTAAAGAAGACAGAGAAAAGTTGTAGTCCAAAAAAAAAGCATGAGTGAGAGATCCTGTCTTTTCTCTGCTGTGTAAACATCCCTGATGGGATAGACAGAAATGAATGTGCTCTGCATTTAACAAGGCAGGGTCGCCAGAATTGATTAACACAACAGATGCATCATTGTCATCATCTCTGAAAATCTTATTTTGCCGATGCATTACACACACTGGAACATTTTATTAAGTCTCCCTCCACTCAAAAATGTGTTTTTCTTTAAGTTTATGTCACCAAAAATGTCTGACCTTGACCATAATAAGCTGTATCTGTGCAAAGTTTGTCACTAGAAAGGTGTTTTCGGGGGCAACCTCCAGCTCACCTGGTAGAGTGTGTGCCCCATTCAGGCTGAGTCCTTGGCAGTGGCCAGGGTTCGAATCAGACCTGCAGCCCTTTGCTGCGTGTCATCCCCTCTCTTTCTTCCCCCTTTCCTGTCTATTAACTATCACTGTCTAATTAAAAGAAATCTTTAAAAAGAAAGGGGTTTTCACATTCTTCTGCTGAACAGAGAGATGTCTATGCACTATTCACTTAAATCTCAGATTCAAACGTATCACAGGCAAGTTTGATTAGGTACGTCACTAATGCAAAAGCCAGAAAGGAAAGCTGAAACCTCCAGTGCAAAGCGGCCTGTCAGTCAGAGCGAAAACACACTGTCACCCTTGCTGTCAGTCACTGCCAGTTACAAGCTAACAAAAAAATAAAAGATTCTGACCACACTTACCATTCTGATACATCCGCTATTAGCCAATTTTGGTGGACAACAGAGTCTTCATCTAAGTCTGGATCTGACTGAGCCCTGGTTCAGACAGGACACCAAAACTATAGTTGCAGCCATCGCAATGTGTGTCTTAAATGCAGACAAAATTTAGTCCATGCAGCCTAAACAGTGTCATTCTTGATATTTGTAGATGTGTTATTTTACATCTTCCCTCTCAGGCACAGTGTGTATATTTGCATTAGACAAATAAAAGCTTAGACATCACTCTGTTTCCGAGCAGACTCTTTTGTCTCTCATGCAGTGACACAGGTTGCCAGACTGTGTCGCTTCACAGAAGCTAGGGGTCTCAGAGGTCAGCCGTTGACAAATGGATCAACTCATTGTGAGAAGAAAGGAGGAAAAAAGAATAAAAGAGTGAAAGGACATTTGTTGCTGCAAGACTGGGCAATGACCTTCCCATTAAGGCGAACCCACGTTTTTTTAGACCAATGTCCACTTTAGGAAATTCAAAGCTGTGCCACACGCATAATACAGCGGATTGGGAGGCCCACATACTGCCTGTAAATAGAATATGCTCCATCACTAATACCCCCCCCCCTCCAGCTAGCCTTTACCGTAATCCCATGGGACCTCAGTCTCCCCCTGAAAGAGTGAGCATGACACAAGCCTCTGACTCAACCCTAAACATCCTCACTAACCCCCTGCACACACAGTCACATGCATACAATTTCCCCCTGAGAAAGTAGGGGGCACCAGGTCGGGCAGGTGCTGCAGCAGCCCCACAGAGTGGTGGCCGTGCGTGTGTAAGTGTGTGTGTGTGATAGTAAGGGGCCCGTTTGCCGTCTGTCAGTCCAACATTCTGCATGCATGATCAGCTGGTCAGTGTTTCTCTTCTCCTGGGGTTTATTGGCTCTATTAATGTGTGTGTGTGTGTGTGTGTGTGTGTGTGTGTGTGTGTGTGTGTGTGTGTGTGTGTGTGTGTGTGTGTGTGTGTGTGTGTGTGTGTGTGTGTGTTTCTTACAATATTGGTCTGACTGATGGATCAATGCATCTAGGATTATGTATCACCCTAATTGCATTATCAGGGTCAATGTAAGTGGACGACACACCCACCACCCCCAGTGTGCTCCACTCCTGTGGTGCTCTAGCCTCTGGTGGAGTTTGGGTTGACAAAGCCCCGGCCTGGTTACACGTTATGCCGTGATTGTTACCCAGCAGGCAAAGGATTTAAAGCTGCACTAGGCAAAAATTTGATCTAAAAATACATTTGTCTAATCAGCCTAAATCACAAACTGGGGCTATAGGAGAGAAGACAGCCATCTTCAATAGCTGAGACCTAGAAGTTTCACCTCAATTAGCCAAATTAAATACTAGTGATGGGTATGTTTACCCACAGAAAGAGACAAATCTAATTGAAACAGTGATACAAAAACTATAGACAGCAGTGAGTGAGCACTCAAAAAATAGCTGTATTCAGCAGAATGAGAAGCAGAATTAAAATGCTTTAAACAGCAACGAAAGCAAACACAAGCAAGCTGTGTGAAGTTTAACATCATGATACATGATTTCTGGTTGATGGTTTAAGACACTTCCATTAGTGATAAAGCCAGTGTTACAGCATAATTACAATGCCAAGGCCATGATACATGGACAGCATCTGTAAAAATCACAGTATTGAAAGTAAATTATAGGCATATTACACTAAAGCTCTAAATTTAGACTTTTTTCACATTAAAAAGTAACTTCATCCTGTTTCCAATGATACTTGCAATATGGCATCTCGGTTCATCCAAAATCGTCCCCATGTTTCATGACCTTTAGGCAAGACAATGCAGTGTTTCATCTGGTCTATACATCTGTGTTGCTTCAAGCTAATAACACAGGTTTAGTCAGGTCACCTACAGTTCACACACAGATAAGCGCCTTCGAGACAACGCTCCTCCACAATGAGTAAACCATGCATATGGTGAGAGATTCAAGCCACTGTAGCTTGCAATACATACCTTGTCAAACAGAGACTTCCATTGCTGAGAAAAGGAAAGGGAGAAAAAGAGCAAGGGAAGGAGTGAGTGAGAGGAGGAGAAGAAAAAAAAAATCTCAGAAACAGGTGCTGGAGTGGAGAGGAGCACCTGTTTGGAAATGATGAGTCTTGGCCATATGACTTCTCTCCTCTCTATGCACAATTGCCTTAATTGCAGCCTTAAAATCACATGCTGTTATTATCTGATCATTGTGTTCAATGAGCCACAGCAAAAGATAATAAGGTAGGCTACCAAAGTGTGGATCATTATGTGTAAGGAGTTTCTTATTGTAGGCTATTTGAATGTTTAAGACAACTAATGGAGCAAGAGTGGTGTGTGTGGGTGTGTGTGTGTGTGTGTGTGTGCGTGTGTGTCAAAATCATATTCCTAGAAAGGATGTGCTTTGTGTCTATGGTGGATACTCTCATTGGTATTTTAAATCCCATCTGGTACCACTGTAAAACTCCCAAGTTATGACATGACATTTGATTTAGATAAATAACCATCTAAAATGTATTTTAGGCTCGTGCTATGATATTCTGCCTCATGAAATTAAATGTAGGCTAATGCATGAATTTGCTCCAGTGCAAAGGAAAGTGGAGGTCCTTCTAAGTGACTGTTAAAACGTCAAAGAGTAACAGTATTCATAAGTGCACTTGAGGTCTCTCTGTACTGCGTGCAGACTTACGTCCTCTGGAGCCACTGGGAGGACGTCGGTGCTTTCCAAAACCTCGATCTCCTCGCCCTCTGCGTTTGACGCAACCGCCGGAGAGGCGTTCACCGGAGCCTCCCGGGTTCCTCCCGTCATCCTCGGGCTGCTCTTCACCATACACCCGCGGAGAGCAGCGACTCAGTCCTCAGGAATCACTCCACATAGTTTACAATCCAATTTCGCTCCCCTTTGTGCGTTAGCAACAGAAGATAAGAAAGCAGAGCACCATGCTCGCCTTCGCATCCCTTCCAGTTTGACTGTGGACACTGGACAGTCGGGATTAGTTAGTCCAGGTGGAATGATATAGACACCTATAAATTAAAGACGTACGATACTTTTTAATTTACACTCAGTTACTCCAGTTATTCCCAGAGCACTTCCACATAGACCGGGCAAACAAATCTTCATCCGCAGAGGAAAAGTTGATTTGGTAACAGTTTAGTGATAAGTTCTGGGCTGTCCCTTTGCGGTGTCACACCACCGTCCACCACATCGTTAGTCAGCAGTGACAGAGGTTTGCAGCGCTGGAGAGAAGCCTGGATTTCGCCCGCCACGAACAGAGGCAGCGGTCCAAGTTTGTGAAGCAGGGGACGCACATTTGCAGAGCGAGTCTTCTCACTTTGAGAGATGCGACGCAGCGGCGACAGAGCGCAGATCCATCTGAAAGAAATAATGACATCACCAAACACTGACAACAACATGAAACGTAGGGCAGCAGAGATGACAAACCGGACTGGTTGACACACAAGTCTTAGGCTATATGGCTGCTCCATTCAGGGGAGCCGGTGAAACTCGACTTAAACAGCGTGGGCACTGCCACATGGTAGAATCAAGAGAAGTCCAAAAGCAAATTTTTTGGTGCGTCATGATACCTGGCAAGCTGCTTTCTGGCCGGTCTGCGGCGCAGCACGGGGACAGCCGTCTGCTTTGTCCGCCGCGTGCCGACGGGAAGCCTCAAAGAGGGGGAGTGGCACACCGACCGCCTCCGTTGGGGTTGGTTCAGCTCCAGGAGAAGCCGGGACTCTACTCCAGCCGCATGCGTCCCTGCTCCAGGCACACACGCGCGCACACACACGCACGCACACACACACATACACAGAGCGATGGAAAGAGAGGGTGGGGGCGAAGAGAGGGGAGGCAGGGAGAGATCTGACCGGCGCTGAGGAGGGGCCACTCTCGCTCAGGGGTTTCAAGGAACTCCGCGGCTCCCGAACAGCTGGCCGTCACCGGCTCATAGGTTGTAGGTCGTTTGTGCATGCTGTTGAAATGTAGTAGCCTAGTTGTAGGCTATAATTAAATGGTAACTGACGACACCAGTCCAATATTCAATACTGTAACCCTATCAGGTAGACTACTTCTTTTTTTTAAAATAAGGAACCGTTTAGGGTTTACTAATGGTAAATAAAGCAATCTTCATTGCTTTACAGAACAGTTAGACGCCATTCACGTCACAATCCCCAGTGGTTTATCTTTTCTGGTTGTTATAAATGTTTCTTATCCATTAATAAAGAGACATCAGTTTCTCACTTTCTAATAAGCTATCATGTTCAAACAATTTAATTAAATCACTAAATATGTTTTTTTATATAATTTATCAAATCTTCACTAACCTAATAAAGGATTTAGTCCTATTACTGTTAAATGGTCTCATGGTCCATGGGAGTGGTCAACGACCAACAATAGTGTGAAGGAAGATAAAGACTATAGTCAAAAGGATCAGTTACAACCTAAATGCTTTATAGATGGTGCATTATAAGAAAGTGGGCAAAAAAGGGACAATATTGTTTTTTTCTTTAGAAATTTCTCAACAGGGTTCATTCACATGCAATCTCATCTCATGTTATAAATACTAATTCATCGTGTCCCACAAAAACAGCACACAGTTGAATTGCTCAAAGGCTCAGAAAGAAGGGATTGTCCACGGTTGTAAATTCCAGGTTGTTTGAGGGAATATAAACTGTCCACTTCAAGTCTGCTGCTACAATCACCCAAATGATCGGGCCCCATTTCAGATAAACACCTGCCTATTACCTACAGAGACATCAAACAAAACTAATAGTGGGGTGGAAGCCATGTGAGGAGAAATTATGTGATGGCGGTGGTGTCTGCAGTGTGTAGGTTGATCAGTATCCTTAGTGAAACTCCCCAAGGGGCTAAAAACACCAAACACTGTACGGTATGTGATAGAATTGCCATGGAAACAATATGATAAAAGTGGATATTTTTAACCCTAGGGGTCTTTTCCCAACTCCTACACAGCATTGTTGGGTTAAAGTTGGAGTCTGATATGTTGTTTAGAAAAGACTCAAGAGCCATTCTGTATCTGTGGGCAGAGATTCGCAAATCTGTATTTTCACACGATCTTTCGTGGATGGGAAACATGTTTTTATGGAATATTTTATTATGCCTCAACCAGTATTCAGACAAATTTCAACAGCCTCAAAATAATTTACTTTGACCTCTCACATATTCTGTGCAGACAATGCCAGTACATGGATACGGTAAGACTTAATTAATCCTGAAGGAAATTGCTGTGCAGCAATTGCAATACAAAGTGGTAAGAGTGCAAATATAAAACTCTAAGATAAGGTGCAAATCCCAAATATATACAATGCCAAAATCAGGTCACCAGTATGGATCATAAAAATATAAACAGGTTACCGGTAGGGATCAGTCCAGGTGGGGTTGCATATGTACAGTATCAGATCTGAGGTATAGTGTGAGAATACATGGTTAATACAGAATCATGACTATGTCCATGATATTGCACTTAATGTGGACATAATGGAACATAATGTGCAATAATGGGTTATTGCACATTAGTTCCGTTCGTCAGTTGTAAGGAGTTAAATTGTGATGATAAAAATCCGATGTAGCCTATGACAGATAGCAATCCGGAGAGAAAAGGAAGGAGAAAGAGATATTGTCTGTTGGGATTTGCATAACATGATGTAATGTATATCTTATTTGCATAAACATATAACCTAATCAGTATCTACATCTTCAATATTACCAGATCTATTTTTGTTAACTGTTGCTGGAAAACCAGAAATAAAATCCTTCATAGGACATAAAATAAATGAGAGAAAGAATAATAACACTGCAAAAATGAACTAGGTAAATACATGAATTAATAAATACACTATGCCACATTCTCTCTAGGACAGATTATATTCCATCTTTCATATCAACCAAGGAGTGAGGGGAATTCTTGTCATGTTAGCTACAGGCACCAATGGGAATTTCCATTAAAAGCAACTAATTGGACAAAATAAGCCTTGCAGTGGCTGCTTTCACAAGTCATGTGCTAACATCATCTGAGGAGCTGTGACATGAGAGGCAGATGAGGGAAGGGAGTGTGAACAGAAAGAAGCGAAAGAGACAAGATATACAGCAAGAAAAACACCTGCTATGTGGGAGAACTTAGCTCATGTATAAATTAACAGCTTGGGAGTATTCTATTTTTTTGACAAGAATATCTCTCAAAGCTGTTTGCAGGCAACAGGCAGGCTGTTCTCTAAGCCAGTGGTTCCCAAACGTTTCTGTCCGACGTACCTCCACAGACCCTTACTTATAATCTCAAGTTTATTAAAGGTCCCATGGCATGAAAATGTCACTTTATGAGGTTTTTTAACATTAATATGCATTCCCCCAGCCTGCCTATGGTCCCCCAGTGGCTAGAAATGGCGATAGGTGTAAACCGAGCCCTTGGTATCCTGCTCTGCTTTTGAGAAAATGAAAGCTCAGATGGGCCGATCTGGAATCTGCTCCTTATGAGGTCAATAGTCACAGCTGTCACAATATGTGTATAGTACACTGTATACACATGACAACTGCAGGAGAAGGCCTACCCTCTGAGGTACAAGTACCCATGGTTGGGAATCCCTGCTCTCAGGAAAGGCTTAACTGCCTTCTTTGTATCAAACAGATTACTTTACTGGTTTCACCAGAAAGTACACTTCAGGGACTTAATTTTCATAGTTAAATAAGAGTTCTCATGTAGCAGTGTCTGACTGTCTCCCATAATTACAGATACTCATTAGTAAGAACCACTGGTGCTTTAAATGTGCTGCCAAAGCAGCTGCACCAGCAAATTCAGCTTTAGATGTCCAAAGGCAGTGTTTCTTGGATTTAACATTATCCATATTTTGCCCAGTGGAGTCAACTGAAGCTGCTCCAGAGAATGCTTATAAAAAAAAAAGACTGACGTGTTTTTTTTGTGGTACATGTTTTGAGGTAAAACAGATACTGGGATTGAAGGTGTACCAAATTTCATTTTTAAATCACCTACATGACTTGATATTCTGTGTGAATTTAAACATGTTTTGAATGCCATCCCCACAACCATGTAGGTTAAATCAATGATTAGCCCAATACCAAAAACCAACTGCGATAACACAAGGGTGCTGTTAAATTATAGAGGGATAAGATGAATGAGCAGTTAATAAATTGTATTTTACTTTACTTAATGAGAGGCATTTGGAGAGAGAAGGCCTATTTGTTTAGGAGGAAAATAGGTTTTGTAAGTTGAGGTGATAGCTTGATCATAGCTTTGTTGTGCTGGAACAATAATGCAATAAGATAATGATTCTATATATTTGAGCCATAAATGTCTGATATTTCTCCAAGTTATTCCTGATGCAGCTCTTCCTGTATACTGACAAGACTCCCTTCACCTTCACTCCTGATAGCCACTCGTGAATTATTCTTTTAAGCAATGCTGCCCTCTTGTGTCTTAGTAAATCATGTTGTCATATCTCAAATCATTACATGCTTCCTTAGTCTGAACTTACTATATAAGTCAGTTTTTAATGTGCTGGTTTTACTGTAAAGTGTATTTGAGTACCATGTAAAGCACTATATAAATAAAATGTATTATTATTATTATTATTATTATTATTATCTTGTCAGAACATGACAAAATAAAAGTTGATGTGGTGGAATATCATAAACAAAAGCATAATAAAGAAGCTCTGATGGTCACAAATAATTGACCTTTCTTTTACAATAATTGAATACTGTCTGCATCATATTCATTACAAGCAACCATGATCCGTCACTGCCCCACAGCTGTTCAGAAATACACAAAAGAATCAAATTACCGTAATTCATTCACACAAAAGCTTGCCATTAGTTGGCAAAATCTTCAAATCTCTTAGAAACTGAAAATAAATTACATTACAACAGATGTAACAGAGAGATTTATTTATTGTAAACTTTTGGAAAGGCATGGCTAAGTGAATACATCAAACCGTACATTGTGGCAAGCAGTTGCAATTGCATGGAAATCAACATCTGGGGCCACATTATTGCATCTTCTGCGATCAGGAGAGGTGACTGGGAATCACAACAAGGGTCAAATGACTGTCAAACTTTACTATGACTCGACCGGATGATGGAAAGCAATGTGGAGAAGGTTGTACAGTAAGTCTTAAAAACACTGGAATGTGGTCAGAAATTCTGAAGCATGCAAATTCAAAATGTACAGAGTGACTGTAAAGTGTTTTCAAATATCTTAACACAGTAACACACGAGAGAGAGCAGCAGACCCATATTCACATCCACTGATCAAACACTGACCTGCTGAAATGTACAAACATTAGAAAAGTTTGCATCCAAGCGTTTGGCCCTAAAAGTCAAACCAATTTCTGTCAATGTGAATATCAATGCTAATGTTTGTGTGAGTTCATAACCAGACTGTTAAGCTAATACCCTTGCATTCAGTATTGTGTGTGTGAGTTAGACAATGACAAACAAATGTACAGTCTACTATATTATATACACTATATACATATTGTTCAGTCTAATAAAAGCATCAGTGTTATTGACATATCACAATCCCTATCACAACTTACAGCAAGCAACCAAAAATAGCTATATATATATATATATATATATAACTCACTTGTTACTCACTTTGGCTCATCAGTGGCTTACCCTCATTCTCATTTTTTATATAAATATAGATATAGTACTTTGCAAAAACTTGCAATTTACAGTGGAATGAAAATGCAAAAATGCGAAGGTAAGCTTTCATACATTTTTCTTTCCTGCCAAAACAAAACCACGACAGATTTGAAATAGATTTTAATTTACTAAATGCAAGTGGGAGAGCCTAATGGTGTGACTGGTCAAAATAGCTCTATATGTACCATGGGGTGAAGAGGGTTGGACCCAGGTGCCCGAGGATCACCGTGGTTTGAGCAGCACTCTGTACATGGCGAAGCCCAGCACGGCAAACACCGTGGCCCCGACACTCGCTTTCAGCCAGAAGGTCGAGCTCTTCAGGTCCGCTTGGCTCACATGTCTGTTAAACAGAGAGAAGTAGGCCCAGAGAGAGAGATCAATACAGAGACAGGGTGAAGGGAAGGACAGTAAAGAGTAAAGAGATGGGGTGTTCCTGAGAAGGATGATGTGAAAATAAATAACATGAAACTAAGAAAATATGGATGAAATGACAGAACAGGGATATAGAAACATGGTTATACTGAATATGCTGAAGAAAAAGCCAGCCAAACAGATGAGGGATGTGCAGGATTATAGTTATGACATAAGACAACAAGACAAGAAATTAGCTATGACATCTCTGTTAGATGAGACGGCTGAGGCACAGTGACATGAGCAAACAAGATGACAACAAGGAAGTTGACTCTAACTGAATGACAATGGGACTGAGATCAAAATAGAAAAGGAAAGGCTTTAAATCCTACTGTTGTACAGGAAGCTCACAAGCAATATCAAAGAAGGTAGACAGAAAATGAAGAGTGAGGTTTTTTTAGATAGAAAATGACAAACTCAAAAAGGACTCTGACAGCATGAAACAAGGGGTAAGAATAAATTGTGGCAGGAAACGATGATGTAGAAAATGTGAGTGATACACACTTTTATTCTATTCTAATTTCTGGGAAATCGTTGCATAAAATACAACAACTTGGCACAAAGATGGCAAGCAAAAAATGAGGAAAAATAAACGGGACGAGCTTGAGGTGACGATGGCGACAAATCTGAGAAGTGAGCAGAGGTAAAGAGAGGGTTGTAAAAGGTAAAAAGAACCTTATGAGTACAACAGCGTAGAGTTTGGCCCTGACCGTCTGCAGCAGCTCAGAGTTGAGGAAGTTTTGACACAAGCAGAAGGTGCACCGGTTACAAGTGCACATGCAGCGCAGCCGGGCGTGGCTGAGGAGAGATATTGGGAAGACAAACACCAACACGCAGTTTATATATACAGTGGGGGAAATAAGTATTTGACCCCTTGCTGATTTTGCAGGTTTGCCAACTTACAAAGAATGCAAAAATCTACAATTTTAATCATATGTACATTCTAACAGTGAAAGACAGAATCCCAAAGAAAATTCCAGAAAATCACATCATATGAATTTATTAAAATTGATAACCATCTGATGAGGAAAAACAAGTATTTGACCCCCTGGACAAACAGCAAGTATTCTGGCTCCTACAAGCCAGTTAGTCTTTCTTTAAGACACAGCCCCAATCCGAACCAATTATCTACATCAAATACACCTGCCTCACCTCGTTACCTGTATAAAAGACACCTGTCAACACCCAAACAACCATCATCCAACTTCACCACCATGGGCAAGACCAAAGAGCTTTCTACGGACATCAGGGACAAGATTGTTGATCTGCACAAGGCTGGGATGGGCTACAAGAGAATCGGAAAGCAACTTGAGAGAAAAGATCAACTGTCGGTGCAGTTATCAGGAAATGGAAGAAGCACCACACCACCGCCAACCTCCCTCGGTCTGGGCCTCCACACAAGATCTTGCCTCGTGGGGTGTCCCTGATCATGCGAACGGTGAGGAATCATCCCAAAACCACAAGGGGGAACTGATGAATCAACTGAAGGCAGCTGGGACCACAGTTACAAAAAAAAGCGGTTGGTAACACACTACGCCGTCATGGGTTGAAATCCTGCAGCGCACGCAAGGTCCCCCTGCTCAAGAAGAAACATGTACAGGCCCGCATGAAGTTCGCCATTCACCACCTGGACGACTCAGAAGAGGCCTGGAAGAAGGTGATGTGGTCAGATGAGACCAAAATAGAACTTTTCAACTTGTCGTGTTTGGAGGGCAAAGAACACAGAGTACAACCCAAAGAACACCATCCCCACCGTCAAGCATGGTGGTGGCAACATCATGCTTTGGGGTGCTTTTCAGCCAAGGGGACGGGACAACTCCATCGTATTGAGGGGAGGATGGGACGGGGCCATGTATCGTGGAATTCTGGACCGACATGTCCTTCCCTCAGTGAGAGAGCTGAAGATGGGTCGAGGATGGGTGTTTCAGCACGACAACGACCCTAAGCACACCGCCAAAGCAACAAAAGAGTGGCTGAAGAAGAAGCACATCAAGGTTCTGGAGTGGCCTAGCCAGTCTCCAGACCTGAATTCGATTGAAAATCTTTGGAGGGAGCTTAAAATTGAGTTGCCAGGCGACAACCTCGGAACCTGAATGATTTGGAGGCTGTCTGCAGGGAGGAGTGGGCCAACATCCCTGCCGAAATGTGCACAAACCTTGTCACCAACTATAAAAACCGTTTGACATCTGTGCTGGCCAATAATGGCTTTTCTACAAAATATTAACATGCTGTTTGTCCAGGGGGTCAAATACTTGTTTTTCCTCATCAGATGGTTATCAATTTTAATAAATTCATATGATGTGATTTTCTGGAATTTTCTTTGGGATTCTGTCTTTCACTGTTAGAATGTACATATGATTAAAATTGTAGATTTTTGCATTCTTTGTAAGTGGGCAAACCTGCAAAATCAGCAAGGGGTCAAATACTTATTTCCCCCACTGTATATACATAAAACACACAAGAGGAAGAAGATAGAGTTAAAAGATACCACCACTATGAAATAAGTAGTTGAGTGTGGCTCATCGCCTAAGATGACAGAATACATGAATGATAATGAAAACAGATAAACCTTACTCAAATGAGATCTATCGATGAGATGGGATTATCCAACTATTTGGAAAAAGGACTCAAGTACACTCATTTGATCTAATCTCTGGATTATTCTCAAGAGACAGTATTCAGAATCAATCGCTGTTGAATAGTTTTTTTAATTAACTAAATGCAATCTTTTCTATGAATTCTATAAATTGATTATAGCACATTCTTATGTTATGTGGACTCAAACTCATTATTGTTGTGATCCTGTCAGAAATTATGACACTGCTTAAACAGTAAAAAAAACTTTTCCCACAGAAGGATGTAATAAAAATATTTGTTTAAACTAGAGATGTTAGGGTAGTACTGGAGATTATGCACCGATCCGATACCACGTAATAAAGCCCTAAAGAAAATCTACGTTAAAGTAGTTTTAGTAGTAGTCATTGTTTGTGTTTGTTCATGTTTCACAAAGAGTTTAACCTGAGCCAGACAGACAACAAAGATAGAAATCATATCACATCCATACAGGGATAGTAGTATACAGTTGTTGAAACATGATAAAATATATGACACACTGCTATCGGACCGGTACTCGGTATCGGAATTGTTATTAAGAAGCAAAAAATGATATCGGGCCATCTCTAGTTTAAACTAAAGTATATTCTGAATCTTAGAATAGTAGTTGTCTAGGCTGTGGATTCAATTAGGGCTGGTTTGCTGTATGTCATTATGTAATGTGTGACGTGCAGACAGGCACTGTGTGTTGACAGCACACTGACTGACTGCAGGAGTGTGAGCTTCTGGGAGAGATCAACATTACTGCTCAGCAGGGAAACCCATTTACCCACAGTGCAAATCCCTGTAGCATCAGACTTGAAAGCAACATGTTCAGAGAGCAGTGAAGTGCATTATTTTAGACTGAAGTACATCACGTCTGATACTGACACCTGCAGAGAGTAGGAGCGGGTTTATCCTGAGGCGTGGAGTAAAGTCACAGACATAACACACAGTAGGGCTTTGTAAACTAACAGATAAGGTGGACTGCAAAAGAAAGAAAAGGCATCCATCTATTCTACCTGTTTCACACAGGATTCACTGCCAAATATGACCCAACTGCAGAAATGAATCTCACAGTGTTAAGGAAATACAAATTAAAACCTTAGATTGAAAGACAACCCTGGGGTGCCCAGTTAGATCACCTGGTTGATCATGCGCCCCATGTACTAAGGCTCAGTCCTTACCACAGCGACCAGGGTTTGATTCTGACCCGCGGCCCTTTGCTGCATGTCATCCCTCCTCTCTCTTCCCCCTTTCCTGTCTTCAGCTGTAATATCCATCCCCCCAATTATAAAACATAGGCCTTCTGTAATCTGCCATATCCTGAGATAAACAGAGAATGGCTAAACTTTAGTTGTTGTTTGCTTTCATTAAGAAATAGACAACTTCCTTTGCTTAAAAACAAGTCAACAGGAGCTGGGTGGGTATGAATTTCAGCTCCAAATACACATTTCTTGAGAGAGAGAGAGAGAGAGAGAGAGAGAGAGAGAGAGAGAGAGAGAGAGAGAGAGAGAGAGAGAGAGAGAGAGAGAGAGAGAGTTTATGTTATGTTAGCAAGCAAACTTTAGCACAACTGCCCGACGGCAGAGGGCTCGGAGAGGGGTTTGCGGCGACGCAGAGGGGTCTGCGGGGGTACGCCGTCGATTTGACTCAAAGCATAAAACAACCTTTAGTAATAAAGTTCTTAAAATTAGTTAACTCTACTACCATTTGGGGCACCTATGTGCAAAAAGTTTAACAAATCTAGATCAAGTGTCTCCATACTTACGGGTGCATGGCCATAGTGGTAAGTTTGGTGTAGATGTCTCTGCTGGGTGCTGCTGCAGTGTTACATGTGAAGGACTGGGGAGGTGGCATCTTGTGCCGCCTACAGAACTCCAGAGGACTGCAGCCGTAGATCTGTTTGACCTCTGGCAGGTCGGACTTCGCTGCTATCATCATACATGGAATCTTGCTGTCCACGAAGTATTGCTGAGGAGGGAAAGAGAGGGCGATGAATGAGTTCAGATGTTATTTGTCTTTTAACAATAATGCAGTTACACCCTTTTACCTTGAAGACTTTGGTGCAGTATTCAAAGGAGTAAGGGTTGCCGACATCATAGACCAGGCAGACAATGTCACAGGCCAGATCAGCATCAGACAGATAGTCAAAGTCCGGGAACACTTCATGAAGCTGATAGAGGAGGAGAGGAGGGGAGAGAGTTAGAACAACATTGCGGAGTTCCAACATGAGTCCCATGCTAGATAGTTGCCAATATTCTCTGCATTACTGTGGCCAGCTGTAGTGACCTGGTTTACTACAGCCATCCTTTTCTGGCATTAATGGATGGTGGAAAGAACTGCAGGTTTGTCTTTTTTCTCTCGACCATGGGGACAACAGTGTAGCTTAGTCAGCAATCACAGTTGAGAGTGCATACTGTTGACTTGGATGAAATTATATGGATTACTGCGGATTTCATAATATCTTGTCAGAAATTAAATGTACTTAAACAAAGCAGTCTTCTGTTAAGGATGTTCAATGAAGAGAAGCACATGCTGCTGTTTTACTGACGCAGTCACAGTTAGGCCTGTCGCAATAGTCAATAAATCAATTAATCGCACGATAAAAAAAAATGAGCTCGATAATTTTTCCGGCCACGATGATTTCCATTTGCATGCTTGTTTGTTTTCCTTGAGATCATAGGCATATTGTGGATATCTAAAATGTCTTGCAGTTCCAGTGTTAACTATTCTTTTTTTTTTTTATTAATTTTTTGGGGCTTTTCCCTTTATTAGACAGTGGATAGGTATGAAAGTGGGAAAGAGATGGGGAATGACACGCAGCAAAGGGCAGCAGGTCGGATTCGAACCCCGCGCAGGACTCAGCCAACATGGGGCAAATGCTCTTACTGGGTGAGCTAGAGGCCGCCCCAAATATTCTTTAGAAATAAAAGTGTATTGATCTTTGAAAAGATGTACTTGCATTATTATGCCATTATCATTATATTAGATGAAAATGGTCTCGGAATGACAATTTATCGTCCAGCAATATTTGTTATCGTGACAGGCCTAGTCACAGTGGCTGAAGACTGAACCACACAGGAGCATTACCACCACATTTGTGCTCAAATTGCCTAGGAGTGCCATCAGAAACAGAGTCACTGTGCTGCAAGGTGTTTCCTTGTGGTTACCAGCACAGAGGGAGTGCCTGTGTAAGAAACCTTTTTCAAAGACAAACAAGTGCCGACAAAAAAAAAAAAAAAAAAAAAAAAAAAGAGTGCAGTTGATGTATTAAGTGCCTGTACAAACTAATACTATGTTAAAATATGGCTAGCATTATAGGCTTTGCATGTGCTGTTACAAGTGAGTGGTGCAATGCAAATGCTTTTGTTAAGCAAGTAGAAAGGCTTGCTTGACAAAAGCATTGGGTGAACATGATAAGAAGCTTATATAAACAGCCAGGTACATGTAAGCACAGCCGACCTCAGGCTAGGCTAATTCACAGTTCACAGTTGACAACCTCGTAATAGTGGTAGGTATAAATTTAAATCATGTCTTTTATATGAATAGAATAAAATATTATGGTAAAAATACACACACACAATTTGTCAATTATTATTATTAGAATTATTGAAAAAAAAAAAAAAAAAACGTTATTTAAACACAAGTCATAACTGCAAAAAATAATTATAGTAATTCAAGTAATAGTAGAGAAATCTTTGAAACTCACAAGAAGGTATTTCTCCTGGCCGTAAACATAGGTTGTGCTGATGGCATAGTAGGATCTGTGTTCCTCTCTAATCGTTTTTTGACACTGAGAGAAGAGAAGAAACATCATGTAAAAGCAGATCAGGACATGAAACTGTAAACTATGATTGAAAGCAAGTTGGTCTATAATGATACGATCCCATATATGCAAGAATGAGAAGTGTGTTGTGATAATAACAAGTGTAATAGGTTTAATTTAAATCTGGCACATTGTGAAATATCTGAGCTAAGTATGCATTACAATGGTAATGGTTACTGGTGCTTATTTTTGTTTACCAGGAGGTTTCTACCCAGGAAGGCTTGGAGGAAGCTGCTCTTGCCGCTGCCAATGTCTCCAAAGACATTACAGCGGAAGACGCTGCGCTGCGTCTGCTTCTTCTGCAGGTCGATCTTCTTATCTCTCGTCACTGCAGAGGGGGCAAACCATACACGGGTATCAGAGCATCAGTTCAGACAACACGTGCCTGCAGTCAGTCAGCGACAACATGAAGATTGAACTGCTGCTTCAACTGTCCAAAAGTTAGTGTTGTATGGTGTTGATTTACTGATGGGATTACTGACTGTTGAGTAGTTCAACGATGTATAAAGCAACTTCGATCAGTTCAGGACGCTGAATAATACTAATGTTTAAACATTAATCTATGAATGTATAGGTCTATATTTGTGATATTACAACAAACTTTTATACGGATCTACAACTTGTGATTTAATATGAATATGTAGAAGCAGATGTGATGGTTTCATTCACCTGTAATCCCTGCTGCTTGGGACTCCTGCTCAGCAATGATTGAGTAACCGAGGTAACCCAAATACTCCAGGCATCGTTGGACATCCAGATACGTTGTTAACCTGAACAAATGTAAGTTGAAGCCAAAAGAGAAACCAATGTGACAGATATTTTTTTGACTCGGGTACAAAAACACCCTAGGTTGCATTTTGCCTAGAGTTACGCTTTAACCTAGAGGGGCTGTATTTGAAATACTGAAACAAATAGTGGGCTGTTCCCCAATTTTTGAAATAATTTTGTCACGGCCACGTGCACACAACATAACAAAAAAAAGAGGGAGTGTGACTTCATTGTTTGCTCAGGACACCATTACTCCACTATCTTTACATATCAAATATTTGTTTGCTGCTATATTAAAGCTCTAGTGCGTAACCTTTTGATTAATAAACATTGTTACATTCAAGCCATTGCCAAATGAGTTGCTACAAAGCTAATTAAGACTACCAGCTCCACACAACTCTCTCTCTATGTTCAAAAGATTGTGGCGTCCGGTGAAATTCCCACGCAGAAGTTCGAGTGAAGATAATTACCTCTTCCATCATGTTTTTTTAATTCTCCGTGTTCTCCTCTTTGGCTACTAGCAACCGCATGGAGGGGGCGGGCCAACAGTGTTGCTGTCATTACTTAGAATTCCTCATGGGGGCGACAGGAACTATGCACTATAGCTTTAATGTTCTGAATGTCGAGTACAGAACCTTTACATAATCACCACTTACGTCCACTGGGAGAGATATCCCTGGTAGGTGATCCAGCCCTGGTCATTAGTGCAAACTGTGTTATTGACATCTGGACCCCAGGGCATGTAGGGAAAAACATCAAACAGGTCCCTCATCTCCTCTGGTGACAAGGCACAGTCACGGTCCTGATAGACACAAAGGTTGGTTACTGTTCAGGACGGTGAACTACGGTAACCTATAGAAAATGGTGCTTGAAGAAGGAAATATTTCACTTAGTTTGCTGTTTGTCATTTCTACCTGAGAAAACAAAACATGGGTTTTGATGGCGCAGTGGATTTGAGACATGCCTTTGGTGTGGGAGACCCGGGTTCGATTCCCACTGCGATACATCAACCAACGTGTCCCTGAGCAAGACACTTAACCCCTAGTTGCTCCAGAGGCGTGCAACCTCTGACATACATAGAAATTGTAAGTCACTTTGGATAAAAGCGTCAGCTAAATGACATGTAATGTAATGTAATGACTGAAGCATAAATTCACAGTAGGACACTAATCACTACGACAAAAAGCAGATCATGGTACAAGCTGGCACTTTTACTCTTTGACTTCCAGTCTAACCTCTCGGCTAATTCTCCTGTCAATCTCTCCTCAGTGACAAGATGTTTAAATCACGCCTCAGCAGGTGGTCAGCGCTGGCTGTTTGGTTTTGTGCGGTGTTCCGTACTGAGCAGCTTTCTGTAAAAGCCTCTCCAGGGCAGAGGGTAAAGTAAATACAGAACCAGGTTTACAGGATTATACCTTGTCATGTTTGTCAAAGACGCTCTGGAGGAAGAGGTAGGCATTATGGTTGAGCTCTGTGGTGCAGTCTGGAGGAAGTTTCAACCTAAAGACATTGTAATGTTTAAAAGTAAATGTTATAGTCAATGAGCAGAACATGTGATAAACAGAAAACATTACTACAAAAGAATAAATAAGAGGATAAATATTACAATTTACTTATAAAAGTGGCTCAGTAGTCCTCAGTAGACATTTTAGTAGGTGTTGTGAAAATGTGCATATTCAATCTACCTATTAATCCTTCCTTGGTAATAACATGAATGTAAAGTACTGAATCTAGTATCTAATTCAAGGGTTTAACAGCACTGACAGTTTGGTAAAAATGAGAACAGGCACCAAAAGTGAAAGACAGTTGTTGCTACACCTTTATTTTTGTTTAAATTTAACCATAAAAGGTAACATTATGTTTGAAGAAAATAAAGTATTATCCTAAAACGAGCACAAATACTTGTGTCCATCACACACAGTGAGGGAAATAATGAGGCTTTTATAAAGGCATGCGCACAGGATGCAGATGGTGGTGGGTGTCTAAAGAAATGAAGACTGGGACTCACGGAGGAAAGAGATAGTCCTGATTTAACTCCAGGTCATCGTCGTACCCAAACCTCCTTAGCACTGTCCACGTTGTTTCATGGCGCCCTCGCTGTATGAACAGGGTGTGGAGGAAGAGGAAGCCTGGAGAGGATATCACAGAAATACCGAAAAACACAGTCAGGAATAATATATGATATGTGTGTGTATGTCAACACAAGGAGGAAGCCAGTCCATCCATGTCTACCTTGCAGAGTGAGTCCGTTGTCACGCACTCCGTCATTCAAATTCTTCCTCACCACATTTTTTACATCCTCCAACGCCTGAGACTCTAGTGGGGTGTTAAAGCACGTCCGCTGTGTGAGCAATCGGACAAAAACGTCATTGTTGTCAAAAGCAGCCAAAGAAAAGTCCTGTGCAAATAGTAGCTTTTGATAAACCCCTTTTTAATCTTAAAGATTGTTGTCTGGCCTTTCTGCATTTTTATTAGATAGTACAGGTAGACAGGAAAGGGGGGGGGGAATGACTCGCAGCAAAGGGCTGCGTGTCGGATGCTAACCCCAATCGCTGCCAAGTACTCAATCTACATGGGGCGCACGCTCTACCGGGTGAGCTTGAGGTCGCCGTGATAAACCTATTGTTACAACAACATCATCAGTTGACTTACCTGGAAGAAGTTGAGCTCGTTATCATTGAGAATCCCATCATTGTCCAGGTCAGACACTTTGAAGATTCGAGTCAGGGCTTTGACACACAGTGGCTTCATCTGGGAATCCAAAAGGCAAATCAAAAGTTACTTAAACGCAACTACTTTGTAATTCATCTTCTGCTAAAATTCCGTTTAATACTGCATTACATAACTCTCTCGAATGTAAGGTTTTTAGCTGACAACCACTGCACATCAAAAAAACAGTGGTGCAGAAGTCACACAGTATATTTTTGCTCTTACATCTTTTTTATCTGGACAGTAAAGAGGACCTGTGGGGTGCAGAACTGCCTTTTGGGCGTAGTAGAACAGCTCTGAGATGTTCTTCAGGTTCTTTGCTGAACACTGTAAACAATGAAAAAAGGAAGGACAGAGTTTGGTTATGCATACATACGTATACTTTTTTTCAATATGATATAAAAACACCCTGTATACAGCTTTGTTGCATATAAAACACCTTAATGTCTTTGCAACCCTGTGAAAATACAGTATCATGGCAAAGTGGGGCCTTCCCTGTTTACGTACCTGTGTGTGTGTGTGTGTGTGTGTGTGTGTGTGTGTGTGTGTGTGTGTGTGTGTGTGTGTGTGTGTGTGTGTGTGTATATATTCCTGTATATAATGTATGTGTGTGCGGGAGCTAAGTCAGGGCCAGACAGGGTATTAACACACAGGATCTGTCTGAGTGACACGCCTGGTTTAATTAACCAGTCTGAAGAAACACAGGCGCTGCCAGCTAGGAGACAGTACTCCGTGTTAAAACACAGGAGGAGGAAAAGAGTGAACTCAGCACAAACAGCTGACTTCTCAACCATTAGGAGCTTCTTCACCGTGCTTAGATACAGCAGTCCTCATGTTGTGGGTTTGAGTTAAGCTCATGGCCGGTGTCAAGTATCAAATCCTCTGGTACAAAATTGGGTGATCTTATTGTAAACACTGTTTATAGTAAACATATGCAAAACAAATAGAGTCCATCATGGAAAGTATAAAAAAAAGGGCAGCAATAGCAATACTATTGACAAAAGGGTCAATTAGGGTTAATATATACGAACTAAGGCAACAATCGATACAATTGACAAGATTATCCCTAGGCTACAGACTTCCATTTCGGCATTTCTACAAGTTTAAAATCGCATATCTGACAAATCGATATACTGTATTGTAGAACTTGGTGTTACGTTTGGTTGATAGTGAGGATCATAAACATGTAACAGCAAAGATTGTGAAGGGTTTACAAATAGAGGTCACAGTAAATGACAATAACATTCTTAATTTGGGCCAGTTCTATTCTGCAAACATTCTGTTTCTATATTGTCATCGTGTGAAAACTATTTAAATGTATTTATTGAGATTTTAATGTTTTTACATCAACTTAAGTGTCTTCACTCTGCTGGTAAAACCATTAAAAGAACCGCCAATAAAGTAAAAAAACGATGTCTGGATGTTAACTAAAAACAATCCTGTTCCTCTTGGCTCCTAAACAAAGTTTCCCCCAACAGTTAATGACAATAGAATAAGATATTGATTTCCATTTGTGTTTATGTCCCTTGTGATCTTGTGTACGTAGCAACACAACTGCTGTCTGGAACAATAGCATTGCTACTGCATTACTTGAATAGGGAAGTATTTGTATGGCAAATTAAAACAGATCAGCACTCTCACAGCATTCACTTTATTTGTTTACTGTTCAGAAACAGTGCAAACAGTGAACAGATCTGTCACTCCATACCTCAACACAAGTCTCTATCTCACTGTGCCGGTTCATAATGGGCAGTATGGTCTCCATGCTGCTGTGTTCCACCAGGTCCGACTTGTTTCCCACCAGAATCAGAGGAACCCTGGACACATAAATTACAAACACAGCATTGTATTAACCCTAATACAAAGATAAACTATACATTTTTAGGCAAAAGAGTACTTTCCCTTTAATATATGTTCCTTCCCAGAAAAGCACTGACTCAATTAACAGTGAAAATCAAAACGCAAATTGAGAATAAGGCTATCTGTTCATATGAAATGTTGCTTTCCAGTTCAGCTCTCTGCTTACATAAAAGCATTTCCACCATGTGATTGTAGGTCATCACTTCAACAACTTGTAGAAAGATTCCATGACTGGCCTATTGCTACAGAAAATGGTCTTTTGCAGACTTTCCATTAGGTTGATGGTGCATTAGGAGCCTGTTGTGCTCATTGAGAAATGAAGAAACAAGCACCCTATTCGCCCCATATTTCATTGTCCAAAACTGAGCTGACAAAGAAAACTCTGACCTATTTCCATACAAGTTCACACCTGCTGTCCTTGTCTGTGTTCTCAGTAATGAGGGGGATCCAGTGGCTCGTCACCTATGGAAAACAAAAGGTAGAAAAAAGATAAAAATGTAAAAGATCATCACCATTTTGAGAGACAACTTCTAATTTACGAGTGTCACACTGACAGCCTCACACGTTTTACTGTTTAACTGCAACACAAACCAATTATGGAAATCCTAGCCACAGAGGTAGCTCACCTTTTCTATGGACTTCTTGTTGTTGACAGAGTAGACAATGCAAATCACATTTGCCTAGGAAAGAGACCAACACAGATCCATTTTAGGCTTATACCTGAACTCAGTACTTAACAGAGCACTAAAAAGGAAAGCATAATGCACTGACTGACCTTGGAGATCTCCTGAAACAACTGCTCATCTGTCTGCTCTGCCTCTGTAGGAGAAAAACAAGTGTACTACAGTTAATACCATGAAATAGTTCTTCTTTCTCAATTTGCAGGCAGAAAAGGTGATATTTATGATTTTACAACAAATGTCACCACAACTTAATGCAGGTAAATCTAAAAACAAAGAATGGGCCATTACCTGAATAGTCCACAATGTGTGTGGGAACTCTCTCTGGTGTGACATCTGCAGGTATGGTAATTTCCTCAGCTCGGTAGGGAACCTAGGATGAACGCAACATGGCTCTCACTTACACATACATGTTTACAACTAGTTACAGGGCTCCAATAATATGGTTAAATCAATAATGTTAAACTCCACAAATATTAGATATTCGAGGCACAGAGGCATCATCAAAGTATCAAACATCTGACATAATAATCACTTATCCGTACCACATTTGGGAACTCCTCACTGACCAGGGACATGATGAGAGACGTCTTCCCCACTTTGGCTGTCGACGGAGGAAGAGAGAAGAGGAGCGAAAGTATAAATGAGACTGATTATTTGGTAGATCTTAGCAGATACTCAACCACATTTGCTTACAACTCATTACAATTCATATTAATATTTTAACTGTGGGGGGACATCATTTATTAATTTAAGATGAAAATAACGTTAACAAGCTATCCGGGCCATGTGACTGGGACACAGATATCACACTACTGACATCACAAACACCACAGGGCAATTTTTTATGGGTGTACAATCTATGAATTGAAGCTTTCATCCTGGCCTCGGTTTTAAAACTACTGGTCTTTACAATGGCTTCCTATTTATTAGTAAGCCAGAGACCTTCAATAAAAGACTAAATGTATTCCTAACTGTTCTGTTAATGTGTGTGTGAACAGTGTGAAAACAACATAATTCCCAAAACAGCTGGGCTTCCTGTGGAAAAAATAGTCAGTGTGAAGAAGGTGGAAAGATAGAATAAAATTCTCTGTCTGGAGTTTACTTCCCAAAATAATCCCAGAAATTCTATGAATTCAATGACTAGAGAAAACTACCATAGGCAGAAGTTGGCACAGTTGTAAAATACTATATATTTCTATAGGTTGAGATTTAAAGTGAGCAACCTTTATCTGTTCTATGTCCACTAACATACAATGGAAATACTGAGGTTAGTTGTGTAATGGAGACATACAAATGTATACTGTTTCAAAAAGCTACAGCAGATGTATGCAGCAATAACACAAAACAGATCAGAAGTTAGACAGAAAGGATGAATGGACTGAATGAACACCATCATCATGAGATGATGATGATGCCCTGCTGGTAGCATCAGTGCAAAGTGTACACTAAAGGCTGACACTGCAGCCAATCGCTGCTGACCAACACACTGTAAGTTACGTTAAATATCACAGTTTTATAGCTTTACTTACGCTCCCCCACTAATAATATTCTCACGTCCTTGCGCATCGTCTTCAGCGTCGACAAACTCGGTAAACTGGCTTGTGTGAAACATTTATGCTCCTGTCTGGATGAAGGATACAACTAGCCAGCTCTCCTCGGCCTGGCTCGCTTGCTAACGGCTATGTTTGCATGACAGCTCCGGTTTACACTGGTTCAGAAAAGATAATCGACAATTGTTATATCTCCGGGAATATTAAAACGGTGTTTTTACTATATATTCCACCTGCGAGACTCAGTCAGTCAGACAGTGCTGCTGCTGTATTCAACCACAGCCAGCCCTTCGCACAAACTTGAAGAGCATTAGCGGGCGCTAGCATGCGTGCTTTCCGCCACGCCCCTCATGACAGTGAGGACGAGCAAAGATCGTATATTGAATCACGTACAAACAGCCACTAATGTAGCTAGGAGTGTTTTAAGCATTGAACTGTTTTGTTGATATATCATAGCATTGACGTTTCTTCGTCTTTTCTACCTCTTGTGCATATGTAATTGTGCCCTAGACACGGTTGTACATTTATCATAACTTTATTTTTAGTTTATGTCTAGTTTGTCTATTTATTTAGTCTATTTATTTAGTTATTCAATTTATTTTATTAAATATTTAGTTTATTTCGTTATATATATAGTTTGTTATAAGTAGCATTGTACAATACTGTCCTATTCAAGATTCAAGAATTAAAAGTGCAAAAGTATTAACAGCAAAATAAAGTAGCCTATTATAGCAGAATGGACTATATATATATATATATATATATATATATATATATATATATATATATATATATATATATATATATATATATATATATATATATATAACCGATCGTTAAAATATCGATGCTTTAGTAAGAAGCATTGTATATTAATGTTACAGCTGGTGGAGCAAATTGTACATAAAACAGTACTTGAGTAAATGTACCTAGTTACTACTTTCCAACAGTGCTTAAAATACAAACCGAGCTCACAATATTTTTCAGAAAATTATCTCCATAGACATATATTATGTCTATAATTATCTCCATTGGCTGGTTAGCTCGATGATATTTCTGGTACCGGGAGATTGGCGTTGAGTGACACATCTTACTTTTTCCTCCAGTTCGACAGCGCCTGTCAAAACGCGTCACAGACAAGAAAACCAACAGCAGAAACCATAAATGTTGCATAGTGTGTGTATTAAGCATCTATTTATTTAAAAAAAATAAGTGCACTATATACACGATATAAACGGAAATAATAAAGGAATTAAAAAGGGTCCATTAGCCGCTTGGCCTGGTTGCTAATCCACCCTTGCATATCACAATAACCTTCCTATGACTGAAGGCATCCAGATAGAGACACCTCTACCATGCCTGACATAATCTTCAACTGTCATCTGTGATCACTACAGTATTCTGTATCTTGCTACTGAAGAGGAATATACTGTATATACCTATAGAATTGGTAAAATATTAAAAGCAGGGATCAATTGTTTATACAATTTATTAAAATTATGAAGAGCTTTCAGTTTCACACAACTATGTAGACAGCTAAAATTAAACAGTGTGTGAAAAAATGAACCTAATCCTTTCAAAATGTGCAAATTGAGTGAAACATAAAATACAAAATAACTACAGAACAATTGCAAATTATACATACAATGTTATTCTCTTATTCTTATTTTTAATTAATACAATATTTGGTTCCAGTGTAATTATAATGTATTGCAAAGAGTTCTTTGATGCAATGTTATAGTGGCAAAGACAATGCAATCAAGCTTCTGATGTGCAGCAACGTCCCAGCTGTGACAGTAACTTCTCCAATGTGCCAAGGTGTAATCACAGACACTTTAGTCCGTGCAAAAGTGTTGAAGTTGATCATTTGTCTGTGGTGTTGAGCAGTTCTGTCAGTAATAGAGAGTTTGTCACCATGTTTCTTTATCCTCTGACAGCTTCAGGAGCATCTTTTGGAAGAAGAGGCTTTGAGTCTGTCATGTCCCAAAACGATTCTTAATGCATCCTGAACTCCTGCAAACCAACGGGTCGAACTGGTCTAGTCACTTTCCCCTTCTCATGCTGGCTTCATCTATATCAAAGAAAGAAAAGGTTAGGAGTGGGTTTTCACATGTGATAAGCACCAGAAGACATTACCTACACTCTATGAGGTATAACAACAGTATCTTACTAGCATAATCCTCTGGGGTCATGGGTTGAGAGATGACCTTTCTGAAGGCCTCCAGCCACTCCTTCTGCTCCTGCTCCTGCTCACACATAAACAAAAACTGCCTTTCCGGAGTTTCCAGCGTGATGCCACAGTGCCATCGGTTTCCCCTCAAGCTCTGCCTGCTGCTCTCTGAAGCAGAGTAGCTGTGGCTCTCTGTGCCAATGAAGACAGCACCCTGCTCTGTAGCATCCTAACATTGATAACAAGCAGCACAAAGAAGAGCACTTAGCAAAAAAAATTATTGTTTCATATCAGGCTAATGTCTGCGTATTTTCCTGGAAATGTCCACAAAATAATACAATTGATTTGAATGTATAATCATTGTAGTTTTTATAAATGAGTGTTAGAATTTTTGCTCATTTACTTATCTATTTATTTATACAGTCACTTTATACACACACTGTAGACACCGGCATTATCTGTTAATTACCAGTGGACTTTTAAAATACAGAAGCTTTCTGTTCATTGAGCACAGTGTGAACCACCTCTTCTTGAATGGCTCCCGATGCTGGAAACACACACGAACACACAGACACACACAGGCAGAGGAAGAGGAAGATAAAACAATGAAAATGAATTCAAATCAAAATCAAATAAATTTGTCAGATATAATAAATCAAATCAAATTCATTTTTATAATAAACTCAGACGAACCGTTGGGCCAGTTTTCTCCATGTACCCCTCCTTCAGGCAATTTACTGTTAGTTGAGATATTAACTGTACAAAGAGACACATTTAACACTCTTAACTGACTGAAAGTGGCAGTTTAACACTTTAACTTTAACAATCTATCCAAGCTAAATCTTTTGAAATTTTGTCTCACGTCATTATCTCGAAGAGTGGGATGTTTCTTCAGGAGGTATGCCAAGCGTGTTGCTCTAATAGCATTGAACAAGGATACAATTACCTGTAAGATATAGAAAAGCATATCAGGAAGACATAAACTGCATCATGCAAGTTATCTGGTTAATTTCATACAATTAAGGTTAAAAAACAAGAGAGCTTGAAAAACCAGGATAGCTGAACATAGAAGCTGTATTTGACCATGACACACACATTACAACACTACAATATATTTGTAGTGTATTTACCAGTAAAATATGATGCATATGTGTGAAGATTTTCTGATATGACTTCTTTTAATTAAAGACGTTTTTGTACAACATTTTAAGGTCCGCCTCTCCTCTTGCTAACAACTGCATTTTTGGTGTTTTGTTGATATTGTGATGTATCGCCTTTGTACTTCTTTCAGATGTAGGCCTACACCACAGCACATTTGTGGACGTGGGAGGTGGACCTCCCAGGGTGCACTTCCAGTGGAGAAAACGTGATGCAGGGCCCTCTAGGGTGCCCTTCTAGTGGAGGAAGTGCGATGCAGGGCCCTCTTGGGTGCATTTCTAGTGGAGAAAACGTGATGCAGTGCCATATAGGCTGCCCTACATCTTGGTGCCCTTTTTATTTATTTTTTAGCCCTTGCCCATCAGACAGGCCAAGTCCAAAACTGTCACAGCAAGTGCGAGATTCAAAGGTAGATGAGCTGAAGTCAAGACATGTATCTGTTTAAAGTAGAAATAAAGTATCACAATGGCACTCAAGCTCACCTGTCCTTTCTCGTGATAAACAAACAGATTCCTTATGCGTTTGTCATGCATGTAAGAGATCTGAAGACCGTGGGCGTGATTGATCTTCTCCGGCTGGAAAACTGCATTCAGGTCCTTCATGGAGATGACAGCTTTGGGAAGCTTGGACTGAATAAGAGGATTAAGGAAGGATTTCAAAAGATTAGAAATAAAATGTACTTGCCTGTAACCCATGTATTCTCATAAAACATTGTAGACTAAATGGTGATGTGGAAAATCTCACATCCTCTTTAATAAAGTATCTGAGGGTGAAGTCTTTCCGGGACAACAGGAAGATCCTCTTTAAAAACTGCTTGTTGTCTTTCCCCTTCTTCCATAGTGTTGACTCGAACCGGTCTGGGTTGGATACATCAAATAAATAAAAGAGATGAAGAGCTACTAAACTTCTATGCATGCCAAATTCAAATGCATAATTCTGATTATTTTGCTGATTGGAAGAGCATGTTAATGTTAGTATACTGGCAGGATAATTACCTGAGCAATAAGCTTGCTGAAAATTGTTTTCTCCTGTGAACTCTCTTCTTTCATACTTTGCACGGATCCACTGATCCTTAAGAACACTACAACAAAGCAAAAAAACAACAACTTTACTGTTTCTGTATGGATGAAACACAAGTATTTAAGGAAATACCAGAACATGTGTAGACCTGCCATTGATGAATGAGGCTAATTCACTGTCTTTAGTAATAGCTCCACTTCTGTAATTGGCACTGTTTGTTCTTTTTTTTTTTTTTACCTCTCCACACCCATTCAGAAGTAAAGTACTTCATTTTGCACTGTGCTACTGAGGTGAATGGATGTTGAATGTGGTGACTCACATGCAGTCTTTCTGTTGCGGCTGGTAGAAGAAGGCAGGGACACACTTTTCATAAATGGCTTTGGCTGCAGAATTTCCCCACTTCCGCATGAACTGAAATCACAAGATGTGAGATTTTAAAAGTTACAACAAGACAAATAATATTAATTCTCTTCATTTCATATTTGAAGATCCCTGTCTTGCAGAGGAGGACAACTGATTTACTGAAACCAGAAACAATTTACAACTTAGACAGATCTCAAGAGATTATAAACAAAACATGTACAGTATCCATATTGAGAACAAAGCGCACTCTTACCTAAATCATAAATACCTTATGCAAAATAGAGCATTAACACGGTGGACAGATTAGTTTTCAAGATTCAAAATTTGAAAGGTTTTATCTGTCACATGTGCATACAATAGATACAAAATAATAAATAGAACAATAGGAATGATAAGAATTAGAAAAAAATTAAAAAAAATTATGCAAAAATATACGTATAAATAAAGTACATATTAAAATTGTCCCGGTATTAAGTAGGCTGTGCAAATACAAAAACATAAAATGAATGAATAATAAATAATACATGTAATTAGCTACCCATATAAAATGAGTACAAACTACAAACCTATACCTCTACTAGTGAATCATCCCAGAAATCCAGACGTATGGATTTCACTTTGCTGACAGCAGGTAAATTACGATGCAACCCAGAGCAGTTCAGGCACACAAAGACACCAAGTGTGTAGGAGGCCCAGTCAGGCTCTGTAAACAAAAGGAAAATAAAAAGGTTTTCTTGTAGGTTAATGTGCACTACTAATCTGGGGGTAAATTTAACAGTGAAATGAATTTAAGTATTTCATTTCTTGTTTTTCTTTTCCTCTCACACAGACTCTATTCACTGTCCTCGTCAGTGATGGCCACAAAGTGGGAACAATGAGGTAATACCACAGAATATACAGCAGCTACCACTTCCCCTTTCAAATGTTTATAAAAAAAATTTGACTAGGCTATAAAGTATGACTTTGGAGATAGTTCTGTTAACAACAAGATAACATGGCCCGATGGCACAGGTTACTGTTCATCATTCTTGCTCATCATTCTTTTAACTTTAATAAAGAAAACATGTTCACTCACACAGAAATCAGATACAATGGTCCTTGAAACATGTATTGTTGGAAATCAGTCAAACAATGTTGCTGCTTGCTATCATATCAAAAGAATGTATCGTGGTTATGAATCTTTGTCAGCGTATGTACTCACCAGGAGCTCCACAGTCAGCACACAAGTTGTTACCTGGCTGTTGCACCAAATCAAGTAGGATTTTGTTGTTTCTCTCCAGACTGGCCATAGGGGAAGGTAGGTTGCTTCGGTCAGATTGACAGTTGTAATCCAACAAAAGAGCTACTGGGTATTAACTCCATACTCATTCCACACATTGAATGGTTCAGAGCTGCTCTGCTCTGTAGCAGGTGAAAGAACTGAATTTCTTTTCACTGGCCAGGGGCACCGCATTTCCTCTTACCAGCACAGCATCATGAAGTTTATTGTTCTGCACTCAAACGCAGAGGACCAGAAATAACAGAGAAAGGAAGTGAAACAGACGTCACCGTGTAACAGAGTGACCTACACTATGAAAGTTATAGAATTGTGTGTAGCTCATAACTGTAAGTTTGACTGGTGTGTGTGTGTGAGGTACAGTGTAAATATCTAAAATAAAGGTTTGTTCATTTAAAAATATTTTGCAATTAATTAAAATGCAGTATAATAAACAAGGTAGAGATGGAGTGACCCTGCCCGGAGGAAGCCCGGGGCCCCCGTCTGGAGCCAGGCCCAGACGGCGGGCTCGTCGGCGAGCGCCTGGTGGCCGGGTTTGCCACGGAGCCCGGCCGGGCACAGCCCGAACAAACTACGTGGCTCCCATCTCTCCAGTCCATGGGCCCACCACCTGTGGGAGGAACCGCTGGGGTCGGGTGCGCTGCCAAATGGGTGGCAGTGAAGGTCAGGGGCCTCGACGGACCAGACCCAGGCAGGCAGCAGACGCTGGCTCTGGGGACGTGGAACGTCACCTCTCTGTTGGGGAAGGAGCCGGAACTGGTGCGGGAGGTGGAGCGCTACCGGTTAGATCTGGTGGGGCTTACCTCTACGCACAGTCTCGGTTCTGGAACCGTACTCCTGGATAGGGGTTGGACTCTTTTCTTCTCCGGAGTTGCCCAGGGTGTGAGGCGCCGGGCGGGTGTGGGGATACTCACAAGCCCCCGGCTGAGCGCCGCTACGTTGGAGTTTACCCCGGTGGACGAGAGGGTCGCCTCCCTACGCCTGCGGGTTGTGGGGGGGAAAACTCTAACTGTTGTTTGTGCATATGCACCAAACAGGAGTTCGGAGTATTCGGCCTTCTTGGAGACCTTGAGTGGAGTCCTGCATGGGGCAGGGTGGGGGACTCCATTGTTCTGCTGGGGGACTTCAACGCGCACGTGGGCAATGATGGAGACACCTGGAGAGGCGTGATTGGGAGGAACGGCCTCCCTGATCTAAACCAGAGTGGTTGTTTGTTGTTGGACTTCTGTGCTAGTCATGGATTGTCTATAACGAACACCATGTTCGAACATAGGGATGCTCATAAGTGTACCTGGTACCAGAGCACCCTAGGCCGAAGGTCAATGATCGATTTCATAATCGTTTTATCTGATCTGAGGCCGTATGTTTTGGACACTCGGGTGAAGAGAGGGGCAGAGCTGTCAACCGATCACCATCTGGTGGTGAGTTGGGTCAGGGGGTGGGGGAAGACTCTGGACAGACCTGGTAAGCCCAAACGTGTAGTGCGGGTAAATTGGGAACGTCTGGAGGAGGCCCCTGTCCGACAGACTTTCAACTCACACCTCCGGCGGAGCTTTTCGTGCATCCCTGTGGAGGCTGGGGGCATTGAACCCGAGTGGACAATGTTCAAAGTTTCCATTGCTGAAGCTGCGGCGAGGAGCTGTGGTCTTAGGGTCTTAGGTGCCTCAAGGGGCGGTAACCCACGAACACCGTGATGGACACCGGTGGTCAGGAAGCCGTCCGACTGAAAAGGAGTCTTTCCGGGATATGTTATCCCAGAGGACTCGGAGGCAGTTGCAGGGTACCGAGGGGCCCGAGGGCTGCAGCCGCTGCCGTGAAAGAGGCAAAGCAGCGGGTGTGGGAGAAGTTTGGAGAAGACATGGAGAAGGACTTTCGGTCGGCACCAAAGTGCTTCTGGAAAACTGTTCGCCACCTCAGGAGGGGAAGCGGGGAACCATCCAAGCTGTGTACAGTAAGGATGGGACACTGTTGACCTCAACTGAGGAGGTAATAGGGGGCGGTGGAAGGAGCACTTTGAGGAACTCCTGAATCTGACTAATACGCCCTATGTTAGAGGCAGAGCTGGAGGATAACGGGGATTGTCGTCGATTTCCCAGGCGGAAGTCACTGATGTAGTCAAACAACTCCACAGTGGCAAAGCCCGGGATTGATGAGATCCGTCCAGAAATGCTCAAGGCTCTGGGTGTGGAGGGGCTGTCCTGGTTGACACGCCTCTTCAACATTGCGTGGAAGTCTGGGACGGTGCCAAAGGAGTGGCAGACTGGGGTGGTGGTTCCCCTTTTTAAAAGGGGGACCAGAGGGTGTGCCAATTATAGGGGTATCACACTTCTCAGCCTCCCTGGTAAAGTCTACTCCAAGGTGCTGGAAAGGAGGGTTCGGCCGATAGTCGAACCTCAGGTTGAGGAGGAACAATGCGGATTCCGTCCTGGTTGTGGAACAACGGACCAGCTCTTTCACTCGCAAGGATCCTGGAGGGAGCCTGGGAGTATGCCCAACCGGTCTACATGTGTTTTGTGGATTTGGAGAAGGCGTATGACCGGGTCCCCCGGGAGATACTGTGGGAGGTGCTGCGGGAGTATGGGGTGAGGGGTTCTCTACTCAGGGCCATCCAATCTCTGTACGACCAAAGTGAGAGCTGTGTCCGGGTTCTCGGCAGTAAGTCGGACTCGTTTCACGTGAGGGTTGGCCTCCGCCAGGGCTGCGCTTTGTCACCAATCCTGTTTGTAATATTTATGGACAGGATATCGAGGCGTAGTCGGGGTGGGGAGGGGTTGCAGTTTGGTGGGCTGGGGATCTCATCGCTGCTTTTTGCAAATGATGTGGTCCTGATGGCATTCATCATGGCTTCATCCGCTTATCCGAGTGTGAAGCGGTTGGGATGAGGATCAGCACCTCTAAATTGGAGGCCATGGTTCTCAGCAGGAAACCGATGGAATGCCTTCTCCGGGTAGGGAATGAGTCCTTACCCCAAGTGAAGGAGTTCAAGTACCTTGGGGTTTTGTTCGCGAGTGAGGGGACAATGGAGCGGTAGATTGGTCAGAGAATCGGCGCAGCGGGTGCGGTATTGCATTCAATCTATCGCACTGTTGTGACGAAAAGAGAGCTGAGCCAGAAGGCAAAGCTCTCGATCTACCGGTCAGTTTTCGTTCCTACCCTCACCTATGGTCATGAAGGCTGGGTCATGACCGAAAGAACGAGATCCAGGGTACAAGCAGCCGAAATGGGTTTCCTCAGGAGGGTGGCTGGCGTCTCCCTTAGAGATAGGGTGAGAAGCTCAGTCATCCGTGAGGAGCTCGGAGTAGAGCCGCTGCTCCTTTGCGTTGAAAGGAGCCAGTTGAGGTGGTTCGGCATCTGGTAAGGATGCCCCTGGGCGCCTCCTGGGGGAGGTGTTCCAGGCACGTCCAGCTGGGAGGAGGCCTCGGGGAAGACCCAGGACTAGGTGGAGGGATTATATCTCCAACCTGGCCTGGGAACGCCTCGGGATCCCCCAGTCGGAGCTGGTTAACGTTGCTCGGGAAAGGGAAGTTTGGGGTCCCCTGCTGGAGCTGCTCCCCCCGCGACCCGACACCGGATAAGTCTAAGCAGGATAGACATAACAAAAATGTATCTTTATTATAGGATGCTTTGTAGATAAATACATTGAAGCATTAAACAACCACTCTTCAAAACCTGTAACAATTTATTTATTTAAGTACGTAACGTTTTAAAGGCTCTACACATTTTGGTCCACCCACTTATTGTTTACAATTATGCTTAATTAGACCTCTTCTCAGGACATGACTGACACCTTCCTGACTCTCCAGTTCAGTTTTCACTGTTCACTTATTAGAGAAGGACAAATAATGAATTCAGCCAGACTAAATGAACACACCTGTGTGTGTGTGTGTGTGTGTGTGTGTGTATGTATGTATGTATATATATGTTAGTTTCACTTCAGGTTCTGGTTGCTATTGCTGGCTGTTCCTGATCGGTTCACAATTTTTATTTTTATTTTTTCTCAAAGTTTGGAACACACAAACACAACTCTGTAGAGGTCATATGGCCTGACTAAATAATGCAACACATTCCCACTGTGTAGACAGGAGAAGTTAAAAGACAAAATAATGGAGTCTGAGCACTTGCTATAATGCATATATTTAATGCGTATTATGGCCACTAAGGGGCAGGTGAACTGCAAAGCAAGCTAATAGACACACTGCCAGTTTATTTTCAGAGGGTAGGTACTAATAATACAGTCTAAACAGCCCTGCAAAACAAACAAAACCCCACCTCCGTGAATGTTTTTGACACTGTTTCACAGGGTGTTGACTTAAAATGATGGTCATTTTGAAGGGTGTAGGGGAGACCGGGGTTGGTTGTCACACTTTTTACTTGTGCTAAAACTCATTAAAATCTTTCAATAGTCATTCCTACATTAGATGAAAGCTTAAAGGGATACTTCACCGATTAGCATTAAGGTCTTGCCTTGAAATCGGTATCCCTTTTATTTTCACAACTTCTCACAACTGTTTAATATTAAATAAATTGTCAAAGTGGACTCTAGTGTAGCTGTAATAAGCAGTGTGACAACCAACCACGGTCTTCCTTATGTTGCAGGAATGAAAGAAATGTTCAGATCTTTTAAATAAAAGTACATACAACATAGTAAATTATTAGTATTTTGATTGACTGATTTGATTGATTGCTAAATAAATAGTTGCCTCCCACATCTGGTAGTTTGTGGTGCTATTGAATTGTACTGCATAATACTAAAATGTGTTTCTAATATTTAACCTACCCTCATTAATATCAATGGGTTATGTAATCATACAAAATAAAACAAATTGTATTAATACAGCGCAATAATCAGCTCCACGTGAATGAGTTCTATGATCCTACCGGAACCTATTACAGTGGTGCTAAGCCGACCGATTGAAAACCGTCGGACAAAAACCAAAGGGCAAACTTGTTCAACCTGTATGATGTTGTAGCTAAAACCATTGATTATTTGTATCTAATCACCGACGATGTGGGTCGCCAGGCGATTTCTGTCGTCGGTCGCTCAGAGAAGTAAGTTTTGTCCTTTATTCGCGTTTGCAAAACATTACATTTGAATTCGCAGCCTAGCAATGGTAACGTAAAGCTAACTTAGCTAGTTTATATTGCTACCTTACCTTAAACTGTTAGCTACAGTTAACGTTATGTTCGTATTTGTTTGTAGTTGTATCTGTTTTACACAGAGTTTTAACAGCCTTTGAGTCTGACGTCTTTTTGACACGTTCACAGCAAGTGACACGAGGGCTTCCTCACGTGTTGTGGAGAGTCCAACTTGGCTGGATTGACCCGTCAGCTCCCTCTTTTATTTCTTCTGCAGGTCAGTATGCAGGACAGTCTGGCTTATTCCGTCGCCCTCAGCACGGCTGCCTCCCTGAGCTGGAGCTGCGGTATCTCCAGTGCACATGTTGCTGGCGGAGCCGGGTTCCCGTGGCAGGCTTTGAGACCCTGAACGCCACTATCTCCTCCACGTCTGAGCCCTGCAAAGAGGACAACAGATCCCTGGATGCCTGCTACACCTCCGAACAACGAGACGCCATCCTCCAGCTGCTCAACACCGCCACGCCGTCGGAGATGGCAGGCGTCAAGCTCCTGAGAGGCCGCAAGTCGCTCAACGTTGTGGAATACAGGACTAAAAACGGACCCTTTAAAACTCTGGAGAGTGTGGTGAATGTACCACTGCTGAAGCACAAAAGTGCCGTAATAGTGTTCAACTCCATTCTCAACCCGGTTAAGAAAGAGAGGAAAGTGAGGATTCAGTTGGCAAAGTTTATCAGGCCAGAGGTTGACAGGTCCTGGTTGGAGGTGAGGTCCTTGTACATTTTCGAACACCTGCCGTTGTCTTTATGATTGAAACGCTTATTGTAGCGCCCGAGTTGTAAACATGAACTTAACTCTTGTGTTGACTTCGGGTCACATTGACCCGTTTTCAATTTTTGTTTTATATCAGAAAATGTGGGACGTAGAAATAAGTGCTGAAAATGTGTAGAAGAAAAATTGAACAATTTAAAACGTTGTAAAAAGCTGAACAGGTTGACGGGAAGACAATACAAGGGTTAAGTGGGGAGGCCTATCAGAGATTTAGTTTGTCCTGGGGTCTTGGGTTCGAGTCTCTCAGTTGGTAAGCATCCACCCTGCTTGAAGATGACAGAGAAGGCCTGATCAACTTTACATTGCTGCCGCCCTCTGTTACATTTAGGTCATACTAGGCTTACACACTGGGGGTTTTGGTCTGCCTGAGAAGCCGAAAGGGGGACTTTTACAATTTAATATTGCGCTTCTATAAAGTAGTATGACTTGTGAGATACAGATTAAAAAAACAACTGGTAATTCGACGCAGCAAAGATATCCTGATTTACAGTCCCTAGTATCGTTGGTAGAAGTTAAGGTCCAAAAATGTCCAACAACTAATAGCATATTTTTTTCTACCCTGTAAAAACACCATTGCCTTTTAAAAAAATATAAAGTTTGTCCCCAGGCCAAGAATACTCAACTAATGAGTTCAGTTTCTTGACAAAGCTCTCCATGAACCATAGAAGATATTTTAAAACTGCTTTCATCTTTGTGTAGCACTCACTGCAACTGATAAATTGACTATGTAAAATCTGTGTAGGGAAACAGTCCACTACCTGTCCATATTTCCTCTCATCTCATTTCTTTTGTCAAACAAATATAACAAGACAAGGCAGGATAATTCACTGTGACCATGACCTGTCATGATTCTGTATTTGTTTACGCAGGATGCAACTAGCATTGTATCACTAATATGTGGAACTAATAAAATCGCCTGGGCTCATGTGGACCGTGGGATGACAGTACTGGATTGGCAACAGGTGGAATGTCCAAATTTCTTGAGGGGAACATACATGGCTTCTGCTTACTTGAATGATGTGAGTATAATTGCCAGAGTCCATGGTATTACTGAAATTGTACACCGTGACTAGTTAAATGGGTTGTTTCATAGAGAAACTATGTAACACCTGTTGTCCATTTGTTTTAACTTTGTTATTAGCAACTGGGTGTAACTCACAGTATTGAATAGAAGCCCATTTACAACTGCACAATTTGTAATTTTTCTTTCTGTCATTAGGTTTCCACTGTTCTGGCACTACTCCCATCAGCTGACTTCTACATAATAGAGAAGTCGTCCATCTCCGTACAGAATACGGCTCTCTTTCCTGTCATGGCCCACATGAGGACTGTGGAGGCCATGCTGTTCGCTCTGCTTGAGCCAAGAAACTCATCGCCTGAGTCCAACATTCCTCCGAGGTGTGGAAGAAGCAATTTCATATCAATGACTTTTCAACTATGAAAGGGACCAAAATACTGTACAAACACACATTTTAAAATGTGCTTGGCCTTTGATATTATTTTTTTGTGTCGCAATTATTTGAAGTCGGGTGACGATTCATGAAATGACGTTCCCTCCTTCATTTCTTCCTTTGCAGAGTTTTGAACATGATGCGTACTGCTGTGGGACGTCACTTTGGACTCATGGTGGGCGAGTCGCGGACCAGTGGAGCACAGACGGTGCGACAGCTGATGACAGAGTCGGTGACACAGAAGCTTCCCAGGATAAACTTCCCCCCAGAGCTGCTGGTAAAGTACAGGAATTCTTTCCAGATGGGCAGCAGAAGAGGAGGAGAGGAACTCTGTGATGCTCTGCTTCAGGCTGTTGCTTTTTACGAGCTGCTCAGCGAATCTTCCAGTTAACCACTACATGTGGCCGATCTGATGCCTCAACCGTGCACTACATCCACCAAAACAAACCTGAGTGGCATTCTGCCTTTTCAGACTTTTACCAAACATTTACCTCTTGAACAGATGTGATGGTGGGTGATGGTACATTTCACGTATTTAATATTCTGTTACATAAAACACTCTTAATACCGTTTTTTCTTTTTTTTGGGGGGGGGGGGGGGAAGATGCTAAGAGCACGAGGGTTGCTGAGAACACGAGGGTTGCTGCAGTGTTATTGCTGCTATTGATCTAGTTCGATTTGGACACTTGCATAAAATAAATGCTGTTGGTTTTCAACTACTGTTGGTTTGTAATAAAATGTTATGGATTATGCAATAACTTTTTTTTTTTCTTAACAAGAATGAAAAACTGCACTGGTCTCATCCCCACATCCATACCTGAGCAATCAAAGTGCTTTACATTCTTAAAAAAAATAAATATCATAATTTACAAAAATATAAAACTATTTTTATTTACTTTTCATGGTATAAAAGATGATTTCTCATCTCAACAGCATTAAATTCATTTGACAATATTCAGGTAAAATGATTGCAAAGTAAATACTGACTGGAGGAAAGTGAGGTAGTATATGAGGTTCTCTAGGAGAAATCTTCTGCCAGGAGTTGAATGGTTGACTTTGAGAGGCCCAGATGTGTGCTGCTGAGGTAGTTCAAACCCCTAATGTGGGAACAAAACATTTGAAGTTTGTCTGCAAATATTGAGCGTTACTGTGATGTTACAAGCATTTTATTCAACAATGATACAACTGTAAGACACGCTAAAATTATTGGATCTAACCGTCACATCAGGGTAGTCACACAGCCTATCCTGATGTGACTGGGTTTATTGTAATGCAGTTAAAACTGTTATTCCCAGACTGTTGTAACTGTTCTATTATTTGCCTTTACCCACTTAGTCATTATATCCACATTACTGATGATTATTTATCAAAAATCTCATTGTGTAATAGTCAACACTACAATATTGTTGCTGTATCGATAGAGGTATTTGGTCAAAAATATTGTGATATTTGATTTTCTCCATATCGCCCAGCCCTAATCTAACCCTGTACTGTGTTTGGCTCACCTGGCTGGCTCCTCTTTCTGTTGCCGTGCTCTTTGAAAGCGACAGATGTAGCGGAGGACCGGCATGTAGTCGACGCTGACAGCTCGTCTGTTCCCCAGCAGGCTGAAGGATTTACTGCCAAGCAGCCTCCTGCTCAGCTCGTACCTCCTTTTAGACACGCTGGAGGGACAGGCACCAGTAGGGGGTGGTGGAAAAACAAGACATTTTTGTTTTGTGCATTGTAAACAACAAAAATAGGGGGGGGGACAACTCAGTATTCAGGAGTTGAGATGGAGAATAGGCTTACCTTGGTGCACACAGAGGTTGCAAACTAAAGCTGAGGCTCTGTTTTTTGGAGGAGACGGGTAACGTCAGTCTCTCTGCCAGGCTCCCCCACCTTGCGTCTCCCAGTTCCTGTCGGTAGTTTTGGGCTTCAGTCCACGCCTCAGACACTCGCCAACAGCACCTGTGACACCCCAAACCCTCAACAGCGGCCTGAATATCCAACGGCCTCTCCTGGCTCCAAATCCTGTCCACTTCCCCCTCTTCGCTCATCACATCCAATAAGCCATCCTTTATCTCCGCTCCTGTCCAGACAAAGGCCTCAGGTCGGCATGAGCCTGAACCAAGCGGTGCTGCAGCAGCTGGCATTGTGGAATCAAGGCAAGACATGAGGTCAAAGAAGTCGCTCAAGGCATCCAAACAGTTTGTTACGACTTTGGCTGCGTTTTCTTCAGTCTTGTCTCTTAAACTAGGGACTCTCAAATGAGCCCTTTTTGACGAGAATGATGCGTTTTGTGTCAAACTGCAAGATGTGTCAAACACTGTTGCGATAGATTTCCTTCTGCTAAGCCTGGAGATATTCCTAACAGATTTGCTGTTGGTGGCTGAAGCCTTCCCGCTGACATATCCATCCAGCCGCGTGACGTGAAGATCAATATCAGAGGGTGCCAGCTCCTTCTGCAGCCCACAAGTCCCTTTGGTCTCGATGGGTAGAAGAAGCTCCAGGTTGGAGTACAGAAGAGGAACACCTCCTCTCCAGCTCTCAGCTAGGAGCCGCAGGAGCTTGTCCATGTCTATTTCAGACCAATACTGACACTGAAAATGTTAACAGATGGAGTAAATTGTCTGTGATACAAAGCGTATGAGGTTCATATACAGTAGGCGAAGATAGCAATACTTGCCTTTAGAAGGTTTAACAGTTGGTTTTGGGTCACAGGGTGGAGACCCAGCATGCTAGCAGCGCAGCATGGGTCACAATGAGGAAGGTGGGAGTCTACATGTTCTCCTCTTTCAGTAAGACCCGAGTCTAGACAAGATAAGATAGAATAGAACTTTATTTATCCCGAGGGGAACTGCTGTGCAGCAGTTGCAATACATATTAGGGAGGAGTGCAAATATTGAGAAAATTACTCCAAATCTGCACCGGTGTTTTTGGAAACAAATTTTGGTCTGTAAGGGGGGCTTGATTGTGATTTATTTTAGAGAAACGCACGCTGTACATGAGTAGGCTCCTTCGGCGAGCCTCCACTCCGAGACGCCCGTCCTCCACCGCTGCGCACCCAGAGCTGCAGCTGCGAGAGGCACCGTCTGACGTCCCCTCTGGACAGTCTGTGGAGGCTGCTAACGTCGTCCAACTCCAGTCGCACGTTCTCAGCCAAGCCCACCAGCTGCAGGTAGCTACAGACGTTCACCTTGGAACAGATGGGGTAAGTTTACGACTAATGATTCTTCAAAAAGTACACCGAGCAGCCATCAGAGGACGGTTTTTTTTGTCACAAACATACAAGAAAAGTGTGAGCCACTTTAAGAAACGTGCATTTCATACTGAAGTTGTACAAGAGTGTAGACCTAAAAATCCGACTTACCGCTGATGGGGTTCTGAAAATGATTTCCTCCAAGCTGTGGTTGAATCTCTCTTTGAATGAGGGATCTAAGGAAGACATTTATTTTGCATCACAGCTTGTCCTCAAATCTTTTCTAAAATTACACAGTGTGCGCATTTACCATTGGTGGTCAGAATGACTGGTCTCTTTGTGGTGGTCATGAAAGTCTTGATGGCTGCGAGGAAACCAACATCATCATCAAATATGACATCAACCTGTAGGAGCAGACGGATGCAAAAGGCTCAAACCAAACATGGTTCATGTGCGGTCTCATATCCATTAAATGATATGTCTTACAGTGTAGGGTTGCCAGATGGTTTACCTCTTCAAACAGAATGAGTGATGTGGCTGTCTTTTTATCCTGTGGCACCGTTTGATCAGAGCCTGGGGATGGGTTGCCTGATTTCTCGCTTTCTGGATTGTCAGATGGCGACAGGCCACCTAAATGTAAGTAATCTGCTTTGGCCTTCATTTTAAAGTAGTTGGCCAAAGTGACCATGGCTGGATTAACTTTTCCTTTGCAACTGGAGTGGCCAAACCTCTGTGCTGCTCTCTTTTTTGAGGTAGAGAGGACATTTTTCGGACGTGCTCTTTTTCCTGTTAAAGAAATTAATATAAATGCCTGTAATATATGTTAATATGACATTGAGACCTCCTAACTATCTACAGATATACATTTAAACAATAGGAGTTCCTTTTTTTACTTTTTCCTTAAACTATATCTGTTACAAGCCTGTTTAAATAAGTAAGTTCGCAAGTAAGATATTGTATAATTATTTGGAATTCAATGAGCGCCGTGTCTTTGTCATCCATGTCGTACCAGGTAAAGTCTCAGATTTGGGAGTGCAGCTGTTGATGTTGTAGTTGTTGAAGTAAGTTGGTTTCAGTGGGTCCTTCCCCGGCATCTCCACTAGGTGGGACTGGGTAGCTTCCTTCAGCTGGGACAGAACATGGCGCCCACTGCGCTGTGAGGAGCAGTTCACTTCAAATACCTTTGATTGTAAAGTAAAACAACAATTAAAAAGGATAATTCCTTTTATTTAACTTTAAATAAGACATCATTTCGGTTAGCTACAGAGCAGTGTATTCAAAGACATTGATATGAATGCAGATGATCAGCCTTTGGCTGCATGGATTCCATATACTATTGGTCCAGCTTGATTCCAACCTTGAAGCCAAGCTCCTGAGCGCAGGCATACACGGAGGCGGTCTTGCCCACACCTGGAGGTCCTGTGATCAGCATGGCGTTGCACAGCGGCTCCTCTCTGTCGTCCTCGGCCCCAGCCTCACCCTGGAAGTCTCCACAGTCCCACGAGTCTGCACAGGACAGTCATGATGACTTTTCTAACCGAAAACCCCCACACATGGAAAAATCTGCGAAATCCTGAGTCATTAAAAGGCATGTGCATACTCAAAAAATAAGCAGGCTTGTGGTCATGGCTCAGTTAGAAACCACATAAAAAATTTGACCCTGAGCTGCGATACAAGAGAATGACAAATGCCAGCTCATACCGCTGCTGTTTTCTTCTTGTTTGCTCTCCTCCATTTTTCTCCTATCGTAACAGTCGGCCCTTAGTTTCCATTTCTTCAACCAACTGAACACCAGAGAAAAAAAAAAAACATTCAAAGACTATTTTCACACTGTCCACTCAAGTCCAATATATCAGTTAAAGGGTGAGGGAGCGAATTATATTAAACTAACCTTTGCAGTTTATTCACAGCGGCAGGGTTGCCAATGACTTCACTTGAATGCTGAGGACTGTATTTGTCTGTCCAGAGAACGTCCTCTAAACTGGAATCTAGACAAAATAAATTGACAAAAGTTAATTTCCTGCAATGTAAAGGACATAAAACATGTCATAAAACAATTATCATATGACAAGTTTACCTCTTTGGTGGATGTCAGAGGTTTTGAGGGACTGGCTGTAAGATTCTGTGTGATTTATCAATCCAGAGTCCACAGGCTCACAGGGGTTTGCCAGGCCTGCTGGGCTCCCACTTTGCTGCCTCAGTCTGTGAGTACGACTTAGCTTGTTGCTTCTGCCCTGCGTCTTGACTGTCAGGACAGGACTTTCCTGGACACCCTGTGCTGACACGAGACAGAGGCCCATAACAACAGCACCCTCTGCAGCGAGACTGGACCTCAGACGTTTGGGCATCCTCTCAGAGCTTTCATTCCCCCGTTTTCTCTTCTCTTTTAAGTGGTTCTGTAGGGAGCTTAGCTGTTCTGCGTTGGAAAGGAGAAAGAGGCATACATGGTCATGGCACCACAAGTTCAGATGGCTGACAAGTTTGGATGGCTATATAAACCGTCAACCTGCTTTATGAATGAATGAATGAATACATCAATGGATTGAATGCACACTCAGAATAACAGGGACTGCTGCCCAATCTAACCTGTGGATCCAAAATCCTGCAGCCTTTCACCCACTTTCTTCTGCAAGGTGCTGAACACTGTTCGGACTGGAAATGTTTGGTTGGATGTTTGGATTTCTTCCAGACAGCTGTGCAGAGCTGAGGGTGACAGTTGTCCTCTCCAGGGCCTCTTTCTCTCTGCCAGGTGAGTAAGTGTTGATAAATGCACCAGCTGCACATCTTCAGTCTGAGGAGGGAGCACTGATTCCTGCAGCTTCTCTACAGGCTGACCCAGCTTCCTCCCGTCACTGCTCCGTTTACTCTTACTGCGCTGTGTTGTGTGTAAGAAAACGGGCGCAATTTTAATGCCTTTTGCGCAAAAACTCTCCCTTTGCTCCTGAAGTGGTGTTGTGGTCGACACGTCTGCAGCGACATATCTGTACTTCGCTGCCAGCGAGGCTGATGCTCTTTCTGGAGTAGTTTCATCATCGACTCTCGACTCCGACAACTCCGACGTTATCACCTCGGCGGCTCGCGGCTGCTCTTTGCTCGGGCACAAATCATCTTTACATTTCTTGTTCCGCCTGAGTTTGTTCCGCATAGTAAATTAGTAAACTACTTATGCTCTTAACGGTTGGCGTTGAATCGAAAACATCTCAACGGCTATGGAATGACGTTTAAAACGTGCGCGAGAAGGTTGGGGGGTGTAGTCCTATGGGTGTTGTAGTAGCCAAAGATCGTGTATAGACAAATCCCACACAGGCTCTCGTACGACGTAGCTACAGTTTAGCAAGTGAACCGAACTGATTCCGATATGATGAAGTCGTTACAGCTTCACATCACACAAGCCTAAACCCTGTTATTAAATGGCGAGGGTATTATAAACAAACATAACTTTAATGGTCACGGAGGACACATTTTCCTCTAAAATCATAACTCCCACCACTAATTTTTTTCTCACCTAGAGTGGTAACTCTTGCTGTTGTCACCAGCTTTTGTTTCTCTTTCTTGGTCGTGTGTTTTTCCTGTTCCTTTTTTTTTTACTGGTTTTGTCGTCCTAAAAGAAAACCGCTTTTCGCAATGTCTAAAACGCACTGTATTGAGAGAGTGCGTCCCTTAAAATGTACACTGCTTATTTGGTAGATTAATATTCATGAGACAAGTTAAAAAATAAATTAAACTAGGTGTGTGCCAGTGTTTGTATGTAAATGGTTACACAGAGCACATGAGTGTTGATCGGTGTCTCTCCTGTTAAAATCACAGTATCATCACTTTCTAAAAACACTTGTATCTAGGAAATTTGCAAGGTCTGCCTCTGGTTAATCCTTTCTCTTGGTATTCACTGGAGACATGCAAAGTTTCCTTTAGCAATTTAGTAATTCCTATTCAGTGTTGCCTTGTGTGAACATTCACAAAAACGGTTCTGATTTTGAAAGCTCATTAGGACTGGTATAAATTAGTTGTATAAGCTATTTTAGGTTTACGGTCAGTTTTTTTTTTGCACTGTATGCTGAGGCCATGTCTAATTTTCTGTCTAGATTCCAGTTTAGAGGACGTTCTCTGGACAGACAAATACAGTCCTCAGCATTCAAGTGAAGTCATTGGCAACCCTGCCGCTGTGAATAAACTGCAAAGGTTAGTTTAATATAATTCGCTCCCTCACCCTTTAACTGATATTTTGGACTCCGAATCTGACCTCAGCCACAGTGATGTGCCGCATGAAATCGCAGCAAAATTAAATTTAGTGAACATTTATGAAATGAATTGTTTTTAAATTGTTTCACGATGATTCTTTACCTTGAAACAGTTGACAAAATAGTCTTAACTTTAGGTTCACTTACTCGCCCGTTAGTGAGTTTTTGTTCTTGAGTGTGATCAAACTCAAACTGGTGAGGACCGTATGATGCTGTCGAAAGATATAGAAAAAGTGAGGAAGTGACTTTTAATTTAAGGAAAGAAAATCGTTTTGCTGTCAAACAAGGCCTATAATACAACAGAACACGCAGCTGACCATTTCTTTAAGAAGAAACAGTTATGTTACTGAAAAACAAAATGTTATACTAAGTTCAAGTATCTAACTTTCTGCTGCATGAATGGTTTTATATATATATATATATATATATATATATATATATATATATATATATATATATATATATATATATATATATATATATATATATATAAAACATAAACTGAGGTTTTAACCTTAAGGGAAATGGTATTATTCAGACTGAATTATGATACAACTGATATGGCTAGGCAGAGACCCTGATGGAGACAAAATTGCTTAAACATTACAGCCATGAATTAAGGTCAAATGTATTTTATTTCTTTAAATATAAAAATCCCCCTAGCCAGAGTGTACAGATCACAATTTAACAGGGTGTTTTAACAATGATAGTGAATAGGTCTCCCATTTCCCAGATGAATACAGAAACCTTTCATGAATAATGGAGGGAGGAAAATTATATTGTTTGGTTGGCCACAAGGGAAGTCTGATGAAACAATGAGTGGTGATGATTACCAATTAATGTGCACACTACAAAACACAACTACTGCTGCTTTTTTTCCTCTCTTCAAAACTCATTATGGAATGAACAAAAGATGCTAAATAATATACAGAACTAAGAGACTGATGAAAATATCTGCCTTTGGCATAAATTGCACCTAACAGGACAGAAAACAGACCTATATATTGCTTTGAGAGAAGAACTACAATCTGTTAATTATTGGATTCAGAAAAGGGCACAGCTAAACATTTGACGTGAGTACATGGAAACATTTTCTGTCAATAGCTACTGACACGCAGAACCCATCTTGAAACACGTTTAACATTGCGATTGCAACATGTTCAAACCTCAAAAGTTGAAAAACTACAGGTCATCAGAAAACTTGACTTCTATATCTTGAATGCTATGCACTCTGCACAAAACATGGGGTGATGTGCTGCTGGTTGTTTCAGTAAATCTTCAAAAAAAAAAAAAGAAGAGTGGATTTCCCTGGCTTTCCTTGAGCTTTATCAATGCAGGCCAACAGGCTTAGGGGTGATGAAGTACATGCAGGAGTTTTAGCATGGACCCAAATCAGAATTTATTCTCTTGTTCAGGAATCAAAGCTTACGGTACATCACTATTGTCATGGCAACCTACCAAAACCCACAATTCATTTTGGGGGCCTAACACAAGCCTTACAGGCTTTATATACTCTAGACATTGATGCCAATAGTGTAGATTTTTACTGTTACTGTATGACCCTTCAAATTAAATGTCATTCACAACAGTGAAAATAAACCCACTAACATTTCTCCACCGACAGTAAAGAAGCTGCATTTAACAATTAGCGCAGCATGAATTGAAAGAAAAAAAAGGACAATTTCAAGGTAACGTTTCTAAATACAAACACCAAGTGCTAAAATAATCAGCTAAAAGGATAAGTTGTCAACAAGGTTATTGTGTATGTGTACAAATAATCAAGAGTGACAATGTTACCTGTACAGTTTGAACTGTAGTCTTCATACAGTTGTCTATAACATGGACATACCACAGGTAGTCGTGCCACATCAAAAGACAAGTTTGTTCACTCTCTCACCCAAACACTTCAGCGGCTCCTACAAAATGCATATTTAGTAGGTTCAACTTACATCACCCAGTCCTCAAATTCCTGGTTTGTGTCGATGTGGGTGATTCACTTTTATATTGTTCATATTTGGTTCAGTTCTCAAGTTCCAAAAACTTGTTTACCTTGTATGCTGGTCTGCTTCAGGTCAGATTCTGCACAGACCAGTTATCCCACCTATCTAAGCACCAAAGGGTTGGTAATGTTCATTGAAGAAGAAAACAAAACACAACAGTTGTTGTTCTATCCATCCGTCCATCCTACATCAGTCTGTTAGTGCGCTTTTTGTCCTCTTGCCCTGTTTCCCTCCGGTGGAGGTGACGGCATTGCCATTGCAGGCGCCTGCTGATACCACAGTCTGGTCCTGCTGCTCCTCCTCGTGGTCTGGAAGCTCTTCTTGGATCTGTCGCAGGCGGGCCATGGCGCGGTCAATGGTGGCTGTGGTCACCAGGTTGAAGTCGTGCATGCTGACCAGATGCAGGAGGAAGTTGCGGCAGAGGTTGCGCCGGATGATGTGAGCACCAGTGTTCTCCGCGAACAGCATGATGGCCTGATTCATCTGGTTGTCTGCTATGAATCTGTAGGGGGAAATGGAGAAGAGCTTTGTTCCTAGTGTTTCAATAGACCGATGGGACAAGAGTAGCTGTAACTACAATACAACTATAGGTGACTAAACTGATGCCACAGCTCCAACAGGTATACTTTACATGTGAGGGATTACAAGTAAATCTAAGTGCTTTGGATTTGGTTTCAATCTTTAGCAGCCTTCCTGTTTGACCCTGTAATTTTTGGTTTTCTACAGCAACAAAATTCTCTTCAGAGCTTAGGCAAGTAAACCATCAAAAATAAAAACTGCATAAATAAGCACATTACCCAACTCTTATATTGTTGTATAATAATAATAATAATAATCTCAGCTCCATGAATACTGTCTGAGGATGGAGCAATGTCTACCATATACAACATACCCATACTTCATGACGTGCAGGTTCCACAGCTTCATCACTTCCTTTTCTCCCTCATTGACATCCGTGAACTCATCCAGTTGCTGTAAGTAAAAAAATAAATAAAATAAAAATAAAAAATGATGGTATGATACAATTAAAATTATGGCATACCTAATGTAAGTCATGTTTAAAACCTTTGCTGTGATGTCAGCAAATACGCCAATACCTGTGATCAGATCGTAATGAAGTTTGATCTTGAAAGCAACGCAACAACTAGGGGTGCACCGATCTGATATTAACATTGGATATCGGCCCCGATATTGACAAAACAGCTGGATCGGAAAAATTAACAGATCCACGGGCCGATGCAGTTTTTTTTTATTTTATTTCTCCGTTCATCAGCAGCACGTGGGTCGCATGCTGGAAGAGTATTCACCCTTTTTCTACTGCTACATTTTATTTATTTAAATTTATTTTAAGAAGTTTGATTACATTCTATTTTTGATTTTGTTTTTTAAATAAATAAAGAATTCAATACATTACATCTATGTTATTTTGTCTAAGTTAGAAAGTAATGTTTAGTTAGGAAAGTCTGGTGCCTTCAGTCTCTTCCACATGGTGGAATGAAAGTATAAGGTGGAAGGTATACAGTTTATTATTAATTCAACAACAGTATCGGATATCGACAGATACACAAAACCCAGGTATCGGGACTGAGAAAGTCGGATCGGAGCATCCCTAGGAACATCTTTAATGATGATCAATTCATTTTAGGCATTTCCTATTGGCCTGATGTGACATTACTGTAATATTGATAGAGACTACAGCAAATAATGTTAGCAGGTTCTGGAAATCAATACTGAAGTGATACAAATGTGTAAGAGCAAGCTGAAGAAGTGTTTTTTGTTGGCAATTATTTTTGCTCTGAGCACCTCCAAGTTATTTATGGCGTGCAGGGCTGATCTGACACCAACATCAGTATTCCAAAGCTTCATTTTCACCTCCCTTCAATATTTTATTATCTGAACACCTCAGAAACACTATTCCTACCACATTCTATTTAAAGGGGCACTATGCAGTTCTGGCCATTTCATCGCAGGTTTCTCTATAGAGCTCCCGCTACAGCTTCAGAATAGATATTTGGCAGCTCCTACGTTTACTTGAGTCTGACTCTTTGCTCGGTCAGTCTGCAGTTTCCTCTTTCTCTGTTCCTCCGACAATGCTTTCCTAGCTTTCGGTTTCTTTTTTGCAGGCTCAGCCCCGACGATAGCGTGAAAAAATCCATCGCTACCTTGTTCTTGCTAGCCGGTTCCTGAGTGGGCGTATGTGTGCAGTGAAGCAATTTGTTGCATCGCAAGACCCGATATCATGCGATATTTCCCGACGCTGTGGCCGGCGGCTCGCCGGCCGAAAGTTGCAAGGGTGGTTTTTCCGCTTACAGGCGCTAGGGGGAAGCAAGACAACCACCATTCAACCCAAAAAAAGTAATATAACCATTCCAATGACTCCGAAGCTGTTCAGTTAAGGTAAATTAAGCTTAAAAAAATAAAAACTGCATAGTTCCCCTTTAAAAGAGTGATTGTAATAGTTTACTGGCCTCAGTCAAGGTTACTAAACATTTTTCCTTTGATGGATTTCATTACTGGGCTCTTGCTACTTGCATTAGTGAAGTAAACACACTTGTTTTCAGTTTATTGATTTCAGTCTGAATCAATGATAACTGATAACCAACTACACAAGATGCAGTTTTCCAGTCATAGTGCTGTGCTTTCAGCCAATCTCAAGTATCTCTGCAAAGCATTATGATGTAAACTAAAGTGTACATTGTGTTACAAGTTAACAGTCAAACCAATGAAACTGATGAGATGTCTTTTTGCATACCGACAGGATGTAAAGTAGAATCTTATGTTCTCCTTAAAATGAAACACTTGTGGCCGGGTTAGCTCAGTTGGTAGAGCGGGCGCACATAAGTAGAGGTTTATTCCTCGACGCAGAAGGTCCAGGGTTCGAGTCCAACCTGTGACGGTTTCCTGCATGTCTCTCCCCTCTCTCTCCCCTTTCATATCTCAGCTGTCCTATCCATTAAAAGGCACAGAAATGCCCAAAAAAAAAATTCTTAAAAAAAAAAAGTAATAAAAAAAAAAACATAATGAAACACACTTCAACAACATCATAAACCATGTCAGTCATTACCACAGACTTTAAAGGTGCAGTAGGTAAGACTTATAAAAACTAACTTTCTGTCACATTTGCTGAAAATGACCCTGTGCTTGAATAGAACTAAATTAGGCAGGTCATTTAAAAAAATAAATATCTATCTAACTGCGTGTCAATCACTGCTCATGCACACGCATTCATTCTCCCTTGTGTGGGGAGGGGTGTAGGAGACCGTTTGGGCTTCAGTGTAAAAGGGGCAGGGACTGAGAAGTTGTCGATGTTCACATTTTTTGGCTAAGTCCTGGATCTTCGCAATCCTACCTACAGCACCTTTAATCAATCAATGCCTCTCAAGTCAGCCAAGGTGAGATTGTCTGGACGCTTCAGTTAGTGGGAGTAACTTAAGAAATTTACCTTTATGGGTGTCTGCATAAGTGGTTTCACAACTTTTATTCAACAGTGAAGTCAGATACAATGAGTAATGGGCTCCTCACCGTGGCAGTCTTCTCTCTGAGCCACTCTGGATCTCTCTCGTCCTCGCTGTCCTCCTCCATCTCCTGGGGCCGCAGGGGCATGCAGCTGTCACTGTGGAAGTAGAGGCGGTTGTGTCCGCTGACATAGGTCCTCTGCTGCTCCAACTCTCCGTCCTCAGACTCCAGGAACTCTGACAGACTTGGTTTAGTTCTCTTGGGCCTAGTAGAATGGAGGAGAGAAAGCAAATACAGTACGAACGCTGGAATTTCAGATCTTTCATATTCATTTTTTTCCCCCTTTTTAAAGATATTACCACGTCAGAAATTTAAACTTAATTATATTTTAACCAGGACCATGAGTATTTGGATACATTTAATTAACATTTAAATAAGTATCAGATCGGACTCCGTATAGGCAACAGGATTGGGATCGACTGGGTGCTAGTGCACCTATATCAGAAGTTCACATCTTTAATTTTCACCACAAACTTTTTTACTTTTCAATTACCACACCAGTATAAGAAACCTGGCGACTGAAAAGAGCTGATCTTTTTAGGTTCACCTTCTTGTCAAGTGCCACAAACTGCTCTTGGTCTAAACCGGTTTTAAGGCCACTCACTGCTCATGAACAGTTCATTAAAGTCAATTCATTGATTACTAATTCATCACCAAACCAAATTAAAAATAGGTAATTACATTGTCTGGCATGCTTTGACTTTGAAAATGAAAACTGCTTTTGAACAAAGGTCACAGGTTTACCTGCAAACCAGTATGTGAGTGACGGCAGTCCTCTTAACTGGGCCATTACGGCTGAAAGCAAAGCCGGGTTGGCTGTGGATGTCCTGAGGGTTGCCAACGTACGAGCCGTCATAGCACTCATTGATGGACACGTCTATCCTTGCTCCTTTGGGGTGAGGCTGCAGATTATGGGGAGAAAAAAAAAAAAAGAAAAAAAGAGAAAGAATAAACATCAGTGAAATTTTACATGAAATTTGCTCAATACTGTGATCAAGGGGAACCTGGAACTCACGGTCAAGGTTAGAAGTGAGATTTCTCAAAGTGAAAGCCACATTATGCTTTGGAGGGCTGGGCCATATGGCCAAAATCTTTGTAAGAGAACACAAACCATTGTCCAAATGATGTAAATATAATCCGCCGTTTCTTCGACATCGTGAGAGAACGAAAATATACAATTGTTATCACAATATATAGTCCTATAATCCCCCAGCCCTACTTTGTTTTTCTGTCTCAACAGACACTTATCCAGAGGGTTCTCTACGAACGCTAGGAGCTCTGTAAGAGAGGGTAGAGGGGGAAAGAGAAAAGGTGAAGAATGAGCAACTACTGTAGCTGCTTAAAAAAGTAGGTAGACTAGTTTTCCAGGTACATTTTTCCTCTCAGTTCGCCAAACTAGCAAAACAGTGTAAACACAGAATAGTGTCCCTCAGTGTGTGCAGTGACAATCTTCTGACATAAGAGTTGTTTAGGAGAGCATCAAAGAACCTTCAGAGTAAACTAGCCTTGCTTTTACCATTCATCCACCAAGCTGTCCATGTTTGTTACCGAGTTGTGACGTTTGAGATGTGGCTTTACATACACGTACCCAATGGAGACCAGAGCCCCCCCCACAGTATCTTTGGCTATCCCAACCACACACTTATTACAAACACACTCTGTTCCTTACCACATAGTTGAAGATGAAGCGAGAGTGGGAGAGTTTGAGGTGTTTGAGCAGGCTGTAGAGTTTGCTGCAGTTCAGGGTACACCAGGGACAGTGAAGATCATCTCTCGCCTCGGTTTGCTGCCGCGTGTTATTGTTGTACATGAACTGAACACGGACACATCACATTGGTTACAAGGTAAACTAGAGAAGGTAAACCTCCAGCAGATGTAAATGGATGATTCTATTCTAGTATAACATAAGAGTTACTGTCACATTTTGTTACATGAACCCTAAGGTTTGAGTGCCCAACAGGGTCACAGTTTAAGCTATATTTATCAATCTTGTGCTAGTCTTGCTGGACTATTACAAACCATGGTCTCAAAATGTGACAGTAATTCCAAACACTTTTAAATGACAGCAAAAAAAAAAAAAAAAAAAAAAGCCATCTCACCAAAAGACTAGTAAATCAGTGTCCCAGGCTCAGTTGTGTTTCTTACTTTAGTGTGGTGTACCTGATAAAATATACGTAGCTTCTGCCGCGGCTCACACAGGACCTGCTCTTTCCTCGTCTGAATGTCTGTGCTGACTGACTCTTTCACTGCTGATGGGAACAGATGGACAGGTTATTTCTTGGTGAATCACCAAATCATGAATCTGATTTGATACATTCAAGATGTATTTGAGAAAATGTATAAAATAAAAAAAATAAAAATAAATTGCATAGTTTGCCCCATAACATCAACACACACATCACTGTTGCTAAAGCCCCTTTCAGACATGGACCGTGCAACATTGCTGGCTTACACAGGTCTCTTCTGTGCAAATATTCTATTATGGTTCTGTTCAAAAGATGACAGGACCATTACAGGTAGGGCAACAATGCTTGTGTTACATTTGTCTCCTTCCTCCTTACTACCACAACAGCTGAAATGAAGGGTTAATTTGCAAAAACAGATACATTTATTTTCCTAAATCATGTTTTTTTTTTCTTCTTTTAGGAATCCTGGGAAAATCAATCTAACTTGCATTGGTTTGTTTAATTTTTATATATCGTCAATCAAAAATCAAACTGGTGTTGGATTATTTATTTTAAGAATGCTTTTGTCTGTTTTTTGCAAATTTACTCTTCAAATGTAATAAGAGGAAGGGAAAACAGTGTGCTTATTTTGCAGTTGGATTGATGTTTTTCTGTGGCTTAAATACCATCATGCATCTTTGGTGCTGAATAGAGCATCGACCCCACTTCTCACTTGCCTAAGCAACCCTGTAGACACCCCAATATATCTTCTTATACATTTCTTCAATAATTAGAACATATAGAATGTGGCTGCCTATTTCACACAGCCTGAACAGAGTTAAACATGACAATATGCTAGGTAATGACTAATGCAATTCCCATTTTCTCATATCAAGTATGCAAACATTTGCTTGATAACTCGAAGAAACATTCTTTCAAAAGAGTGACATGTTAAAGTTGCCAGCACATTCATGGAGTGAAGTGCATGTCTCAAAAGAATTCAACAGCTATGACTCATAGGGTGCCTTTTGCCAGATTTAGTTACAAATAGACCATCCCACACCAATATCACAGCGGGCGAAAAATCCAAAACTATGACCCATTCAACTTTGCTCAGAGAATCTGGCATGATATAAATAAATCATCTTCAGTTCTTTGCTTGGTGTCCTTCATGAAGAGGTTTGCAGCTATTTTATGAAGCAGAAGGTGGAATTGTTAACTATTAATGCCTCCTTCCATTATCTATGGATTTTTTTCTGCCTCCTGCTCTTAAAATGTAACATTAAATGTAATTCAAGATGTAATGAAATTATTTTGCAAATACTGCCGTTTCCACACGAAAATATTGATAGAAATCCTCCCCATCACAGCGTATTTCTAATTCAGCCACATCTTAAAACAGTCAGCTACCCTGTGGTGTTTTTGTACTTACTCATGAGGGCAGCTCGGTGATTGCTGGTTCTAGTCTCCATGGGGCTGGAGCTGTCGGAGTTGCGTGTAGCAAGGGGCTTTGCCACGGGAGCAGTGGACTTTCCGCTAGCATCACCTGTCCAACGCAGCATGAACTGCAATGTGGGTCCCTGAGAAAATGTCTCAAATGGTGGCAGTCTCTGTGGGACAGCCAATAATGGTCAGTGATGTGGTGATGTGAAGAGGACAATCAAATCCTTAAGATATGAAAGGGAGAGCTGAAAAGGAGAAAACCCTTGCACGCTTCATGCCGACACATGTACAAATCGTTCCATACCTTTCCATCAAGAATGGTTTCCCACGTAGCCCGCTTCTTGCTGACAGGGCTGTCCTCCATCCCTTGCATGGACACCTCGTATTCCCCATCCAGCAGCTGCAATCTCCTGCAGAGAACAAGTGAAGAGCAGGGATTTTAAGGTACAGTCTAAAGGAATGACAAAAGTGATATTAAAACTTAAAACCTTACTTATTCTTATCAAAGACAGTCATCTGTGCAACAAAGGTCTCTGTAGTCTCTCCCTCATCTCTATGGGATGAACTTCTCTTCTTTCTACTAGGAGTATCTGTTACATCTTTGCACACAAAAAAAAAAAAATAAGATTGAGAAAATTCATATCCAACCAGCAACCACTTTAGTTGCAACCAGAATTATTTTATAAGATGTGCCCAGAGGAAGACTCCTTGCAACCAGCAGTGTACTGTGGCCCACTCCAGAGCTATTATAGTCTGCCTAGGCTGATCTCATAACAAAAGGCAGTTTTAAATAATTCCTCCCAATACAAACTGTACTACGGCAAAAACGGAGCACAAAAGGGTTTGACGTGGATTTCCTACCAATGTTCTCGTTGGCCTCTCCGTTGACCAGACCATTAGTATCCCTCCTCCCTGTGCGTGACACCCTGAACAGGAGCGAGTAGGACTTGACCATGTGGCTGTTGCTGGGCTCAAACTCGTTGCTGGAGACCAGTAAGGAAGGGTGGGAGCCAGGCTTGGTTTGGTTACTGTCTGGATTCAAAGGCACCTGCTTTTTACCTGTAGGCACTTGCTTTATCGGGCAGCTGACATCCTGAAAGAAAAATAACCAAACTTCATTAAGCAATGTGAAATTACTTGCTGCTAAAGTGAGAGACTGCCTCAAAAATATTTTACTTTACCTTGCGTTTTTTATGGCAGACTTTGACAAGTAGCACCTCTAAGGACACAGAATTTTGTTCATTTTCTGAATTCTGAGATGGCTTTTCTGTATGGCAACAAAAAGAGTTCAGTGTTAATCACTTTGTTCATTTTTGATACACAACAAAATCCCAGATAACATTTAAGTGCAACACACACAATTTTCATTGTTATCTCTATGTGAGGCTGATGCTCTATTGGTAGACTATACAAAATGCTTCTGCATCACTCCTGAGGAAAAGTGTCCACTCCTTTTGTTACCATTATCATCGTGTTTACAATTTTTTAAAGCAAACTGATTCAATACAAATCTTTAGCATGCTAGCAGTTGACTGGAATTGGGTGGTATCATGGCAACACAGCACTCACAAGGAGTGTGTTCACATGCACAGGAGTATCCTGGTTTTGAGGTTTATTCTGGTTTTCGTCTCATTTTGGATGTTTACATGGAACACAAAAAATCCTGTATACATAATTCTAATAGTATCCAGGTTCTGTGTGCAGTTGTGTCTTGACCTCTCACCCATTATATTCCGTACAGAGAATGATCAGAAACATGAATGAGGCGTTGCCATCAGGGTACAAAATCAGCACCATCCAGATGTTGGTAAATTTCGCAAGTGGCTGGTGGATATGCTTCACTCACCAGCCAAAAACACATTGGTAATCTATTGAGTGGCTGGTAAAGTTTGAACATTCAATAGCCATTTGGCTGGTGGACAAAACAGTTAATTTTGCACCCTGGTTGCCATGCGACATTATTCCAGTACACCACATGGTGTTTACATGGACCAGGATACTCCAAAGACCTGATGATAACCAGGATACTAGTGTGCATGTAAATGCACTCAATGACAACTGGTTATTGGCCTGACGATAGTGAAAGAATGACTATAAGTTAAAAAACAAAAAACTTCTACTCAGCCAATTTCCGATGCATTTGTGAGTATTTCCCTTTAAACAAATATACTACACACAGGTGTTTGAGTAAAATCTTCTTACCATCCTTATGGAAGAACCCAGTGAAGGTTAATTGTAGATGTGAAGACAAACTGAAGAACCAACAGAAAAATGAACAGGTGAAATTGGGTCATCTCATGTGCTCCAACTATTAATATGAATGGTCATAAATTATGTCAATACGATTTCTCTGGCAGATAAACTCTTGTAGAGCCTTGTTACCTTGAAGAATCCTGCTCTCCCTTCATCCTCTCAACTGTCTGCAACATATCATCCACTTTGAATGTTTTCCTGTGAGGAAGGATTAGTCACACAGGTTCAAACTTAATACTGTAATAGAACATCAATAAGATGATTATATACATATCAGGTATGAATCATCATTTTAAACTGTTGGTGCATCTTCATATATATTAAAAAGGAAGTCTGTTTATATATCTTAACTGAAAACACATCAGATTTCACACCTTTTGGCATTTGTTCGGCCGTTTCTGTGAGACATGAAAGTGAGCGTCCTGTGCAAAAATACTGGCTGAAAAGGAAAAGAAAAGAATCAATCACTCATTTTAAGTAGGCTGACTAATCAATGCAATGTCTTTAAATTCACTTACTGCTATCAAATTCCTTGTGCGGAGGAATCTGTATATCTGAGTTGGTTCTGGAAATAGAAGAAAAGTGTTATTGTTAAGTTTAGTTTGGACACTATCATACAGTCCCATCACATCAATACATTTTCTGGATAACTTTGCAAAGTTTAACCAGTTGTAGTAATACATGAGTATAACTACAAAAAGAGCTTTTTTGTTTTACAGCTTCTGGTTTGTGAGACCGAAGCCTTCATCAGTCTGCTGTCAATCACTTTCACTGTGTCAGCATCTAAGAATTTACTCCATATTATTGCTAACACATGTCAAAAGAAGGGGTGTTAACAGGTGGTGGCTGATTAGGCAAAACACCCAACAACCAATGATAAACTGAACACGTGTTAAACAATTGATGTGTTTTTATTGATTCCAGAATTGCTATCTAAAAAGAGAAAATTAGATTAGTTTAACTTTAGTTATAACAAACAACATCGGGAGCTCGCTAGAGTGCCAGATAAACTATGGAGGCCTGCCTACCAAAAGCAGTTATTAAAAACAAAATAAATAACAGTGAAGTTAAGCGGGTGGCTAAATGTTTATAGAGTACATGGAAAAGTTCTTATCGTGTTACCAAACTAGAAAAGTTGCATGACAAAGTGACGAGTAGTGAAATCTCACTTTCAAAGGCCTGTAGGAATAGCTCATGGTCGGCCTGAATCTGCTCCATCTTCGGCTTCTTCACAGAGTTCATCATTGCTGATGAGGCGGGGTACACAGCGCCGTTAGCTTTGCAACTCGCCCCACTCATAATATGACCGGAGTTCTACGAGTGAAACAACGGCACATGCTAACACATAAATTATTACAGAACAAATGGTGGTAATACAACATGTTAGCTTAGCCAGTAGGCAAATACTAGCGTTAGCAGTCGAGCTAGCTAGCTCAGCTAAAAGCACAATGCTAACATGTTAGATAGCTTGGCATTTCATCGTAGTATCAGTTTGTTTAGTCAGACTACGATTAACAAAAATCCTAAAATCGGCATGTTGTAAATATTGTACATATATAAAAGCAACCCACCCTGGCCGATGGCATTAATTTGTTAGCTTCTGCCTCCAGCACAAGCCTGGCAGACTCAACAGCAGAGACCCATGAAGATGAAGACGAGGCGACGAGACGCTGGCTACTTTGCTAGCAATGCTAGCATGGTTACTAGAAAAAACAAACCTTCGTATGCCTGAGGTTCCCTTGCTTTCAGCTGTCACGAATATCGTTTGATATCGGAGCTAGTTGGAGTATTTAGGATTAAATTATTAATTATTTATCTGTAATTTATTGTCGGTGTTGTTTCCTTCAATTTGTACTGAACAACAGAGCAGTAGTCAGTTGTCAACCAATAGAAGACGGAGTAAGAGAATCCAGTGCTGTGATTGGCTACTGACCTCCGGAGATGACATACAACCCGCTCTCGCTCTCTGCGATTTTGCGGGAAATCGAGTTTATCAGAATGATAATATGTTTATTAAATATAGCACCTTTTATAGAACAAAGTTTAAAAAAGTGCTTCACAAGAGTAAAATTGGAAAATAAGACCAACGACAGTAAGAACAACAAGCAATACAAATGAATGACATAAAATTAGAAATAAAAAATAAAACCCGAAAAAACACAATTTTTAAAAGCTTCAACAGAGACCACAGAACGTATGACGTTCCACAGTGTCGGACATAATTATGTCTATGGTCGGAGCCACCACTTCAAAGGCACGCTCACTTGTTTTTAGTCAAGTGTGAGGGACAACCAGTAAGCCCTCGAGACCTAATGGTAATACTACCAGCATATATTATATTATATTATATTATATTATATAATATTATCAGAGACAATTCTTATTCATTTGAGACTTGAATAGCATGACTGTACTTTGTTAAATTTATTTCATGAAAAAATAAACTATAGTCTGCAATAAATTCATTACACAGTAAAGAGCTGAAGTGCTTTAGTTATTAGTCCCAAGTAATTATACCACTGAAACTGAACTTCAGAACAGCATAAAGTACACTGTGCGTACAAAATATGTACAATTGATAACAAGACGCCAAATAATAAGAGGAAATATCTGTCCTCGGGTTCTTCAGGTATATTTCTGCAGCGGCTTAGGACCTCTTCGTTTTCATATAACTTTGTGAGTTCAATGACATTTTATTCTATTTTCTTTGTACGAGGCATAAACCGAGTTGCTTTCAAATTGTTTTAACTAATAATTATTAGATCGTGCCATTGAAAATCAGTTTAGATGATGTGTCTATGCCACCAAAACATACAGTATGTGACTCCTAAATCAGTGGATTAATGTTAGCTGGTTTATATTAGTTTTGCCCACAGACTGTAACTAGGTTTTGCCATCACTCACATTGATCGTGTTTCCTGACGGAGCTATTTGCAGACGGAACCGGAAGAAGAGCGGCGAATCACAACTTCCACATGTGTGTGGGAGAGAATCAACATAAGTGCTTATAGTCTTATGGTATTTCAATATAAAGTTGACATTAATAACGTTAATATCACCAAATAAGAGTCGAACGGCTGCGTCGACAAGATGGCGGAGATCGTTCAACATCGGATTGAGGAGAGAATCCCTGAGTTGGAGCAGCTGGAGAGAGTGGGTCTGTTCACCAAGAAAGAAGTCAAGTAAGACGACATAAGACTTACCGAGTGTTTCCAGATGTGTTCGTTCAGTAGAAAAGCACATCACTATACAAAGTGATGTGCTGTACATAGTTGAATTGATTTTGTCACCACCCCCACCTGAGAAATGTTATGTTTTGTGGGCAATAACTGACCATAAACCTGACGATAACATATGTTTTGTGATCTTTTACTGTCTCGTTGACCTCATTACTACTGAGGAAATATAAATGGATTAAAAGAAAAATTAACCCTAAAATAAACTTAACACAGTGTGTACTGTTTTTCATAAAACTGTATAGGTGCTGAATAATGGTACAGCCTCCATAGGACAAATCTATGGGTGCATGATGCTATTTTCTGATCCACAGCTAGAATCCCCTATACAGTATAAAATGATATATATATATATATATATATATATATATATATATATATATATATATACACACACACACACACGGTCAAAAGTTTGGGGTCACTTAGAAATTTCCATTCCACTCCATTATAGACAGAATACCAGCTGAGATCAGTTGCATTGTTTTTTTTTAACCAGGGCAGCAGTTTTCAGATTACATTATATGCTCACATATTTGCAAAAGGGTTCTCCAATGTTTTCTCAGTTAGCCTTTTAAAATTATATCAGATTAGTAAACAGATTGTTCCTTTGGAACATTGGATGAATGGTTGCTGATAATGGGCCATGTAGATATTGCATTAAAGATCAGCCACTTCTTTCTACAACACTCGAGAACCCTTTTGCAATTATGTAAGCACATAATGTAATCTGAAAACTGCTGCCCTGGTTATTAAAACAATGCAACTGAACTGTGTGTATGTATGTATACATACATGTATGTATGTATACATACATACATACATACGTATATACACATAGTCCATAATTCAAGTTTTGATTCTCACATTTCCATTTTAGGTAAATCAGTGTTTATTTTTTCACTATTTCAGATCCATAATCAAGAGAGCAACTGCCCTGGAATACAAGCTCCACAGGTTGATTGTAAACAAAGAGGACTTCATTGCATATATTCAGGTAGGGTGCCTTAATCTTTCCTTAATCCTCCATCACTTAAAATAAATAAATAAATACAAGCTACGAGTGATATGTTTTAAACACTAACTTTAAAATTGTGTTTAATTACAGTATGAAATCAATGTTTTAGAACTGATCAAGAAGAGAAGAGCGGTAAGTGGCGACATATTTTTTGATATTCTAGTGGTTAAACTTTTAACATACATGCAAAACAAATTGAGTGAGTGGCGAACATGGTTACTTTGAGATAATGTTGCATCGTTTGACCGTGCCTAACTTTGCTTTTGCAGCACATTCATTACCAGTTCAAAAGAGAGGAAATTGAGTTCCCCGTCATCCATAGAATAAATAGTGTCTTCAGAAGAGCAACAAATAAGTGGAAGGTACAGTATGAAAAGCTTTTGTATTGTACTTTTGCAGTGTATCAGTGACATCATTGTATCAATTATATATTGTGGCAAATGAGCTGCATTGATCTGCTAAAAGAAATCTTCAAATTGCCTTGACATGATTTGTTTTCGATCAAACTAATCATGATTCTTTTTTTAAGAACGTTAGAGTAGTTCAGTTCTTATATTTTTCATTTTGTTTTCCCTTACAATTTTCTTTAAAATACAATGTATAGTTAGTTGTAACTGACTAAATTATTGTAAGCATAACTGAGTGAACAGTCAAATGCCCTGTTTTCCCCACAGGATGATGTGCAGCTGTGGCTCTCACATGTTGCTTTCTGTAAGAAATGGGTATGTAATGATCTCACCATTTGCTTTAAACCAAACGCTTGGTCTTCTTATGCTAATAATGCTCTTCTGTGTTTCTCCTCAGGCCACCAAGGGCCAGATCAGCAAAGTCTTCTCAGCCATGCTTGCTATACACCCCGACAAACCAGGTACAAAAGATTGTACTTTTCAATCAGTTGTAACAAAGACACTATTAGCTGTAATTAATAGGAACTTTGTACTCTTCTCTCTTTTAAGCCCTGTGGATAATGGCAGCCAAGAATGAGTTGGAGGATAGAAATTCCTCTGAAAGTGCCAGACACCTGTTTCTGAGGGCTCTGCGCTTCCATCCTGACAACAAGAAAGTCTACCAGGAGGTAAAAGAAGCAAAATATTAGTTTTTCTTTACTATAGCCAAATAACTCTTCCATTTTTAAACAATGAAACCTGTAAAGAGAAACTTTGTTCACTGGTTTGCTTAAACGAAATTCATTTAAAAGGGGTGGTAGCTGCTGTTTGAAGAGTGACAAATGGGTATTTGTCATATATTCTTTTCTAATTGTCTCCAAAAACTTGTGTTAGTACTTCCGTATGGAGCTGCTGCATTGTGAGAAACTGAGGAAGCAGAAGAAAGAGCTGGAAAAAGCTGAGATGGACCTGGTGAGTGTGTCACAATGAAACACAAACAGTGGGGGGGAAATCTAAAAAGTCTATACACACACACACACTCACACACTAATTTTGTATTCAGTGCCTGAATACTCCGCTCTTAACTTCTTTCAGGGTGAATATGAGTTTTCACCAGAAATCCTGAGTGGCAAACTGGCTGAGGTTGTATACAGAGATGCTACAGGGAAAATCAAAGGTAGGCTTTTATTTTCTCATTTAAACAATAATTTAGTCAATTTATTTTGTCTATTTGTATTTTATGTAAGAAAACTGATGCATTGGAGAAGGTTGGCCTACTTTGTCAAATTATTTTGTTAGTCATTTTTTTTTTGCACTTGGCAAAGATATCGCACATGACCCCTCGTAAAAACCACAAACTTTTGTTTTCACACATTGTTTTTTTTGTACTGATTAAACAAATGAGAGCTTTGTTCACTTTTGGACAGAGCCAGGTTAGCTGTTTCCCTTGCTTCCACTCTTTATGCTAAGCTAAGATAATAGGCTGCTAGCATACATATATATAAGAGTGTTATCAATCTTTTCATCAAACTCTCTGAAGAAAAAAAAGTGAATACGCGTTCTTTCCAAAATGTCCAACTATTCCTTCAACAACAGAAATTCCCAGATCTGGTCACTTTACCTTTGTATCACCGGGCTTTTTGTCCAACAGAAGCAGAGTTCGTCATCTCACTTCTGAACATAGCAGCTATCTTTGACTTCACCAAAGAACTCCAGGACTTCATCCTGCAAGAGTAAGGCACCAGCTTACTCAGCCACAATCTGCGTTCTTGAACGCAATCAGAACTTCATCACTAAGCATGAACGTACCTACTCCCCTCCCCTTGTATTGCAGCTTACAGGCTAACTACACAGAAGACAGCTTGACGTGGGATTTCATGGCTAAGAGGGAGCTGGAGGCTCCGGGGGCAGGGGAGGAGCTGCAGACAGCCAAAGGCCGGGCCTCCGATATCAACCGCAGAGAGGAGCGCTGCTGCCAGGTCTACGAGGAGGCTGTCAAGAGCCTTAGCACCGGTAAGTGCTCATACATACACAGAGAGCAACTAGACATGCTCTTGGGCTATTTTCCAAAGGGCAAAATTCCTTGTTGAGACTGAAGTTGGATGAATAGTTACAATCAACGTTTTACTACAGGGACCTTTTGGTTTTTATAAAGTATGAAATAAGAAAAGCAATAAAACAAATACAGTTGAGGTTTTATCGCTAGGCAGTGACCGTGACACATTTCTTCTCATTGCATGTGCTTTAAAACAAGAAGAGATTTACAATATGAAACATGTCATTTTCTTTACAATATAGTGGTAGCTATATTACCAAACAAGATTATTAATTCAATTCCTTTAGTTTATCTTGCACACACTGCCAATGTCCAAATCCAGTTAGCCTATGGGTGCCCTTTATTACCGCACTGCTAGCATATTCCCTGCCAACTTGATGTGTCTGTATAAAGAAACAATTGCTGTGCTTGTGTGCTCTGCGCTCTAGAGCCCATGTGGACTTGCTATGTGGCCTTCTGCTTGGAAAGGCTGAAGAGGAAGACCAACGTCCAAGAACTGAAGGAAAAGGTAAGTTGAGTTTACACTGAAAAATGTCAGTGGCTTTAGTGTTTTTTGACGTGGATGTTTAAGGGGTAAATCCTGAAGTACATGTGTGCGTCTGTCTGTCTGACAGAGGCAGGAGAGGCAGCTGGGAGTGCTGCAGCGCGCCCACGATTCCTCGCTGCTGAAGGAGGAATATTATAAGAACTGGGTAAGATAATGGCTTCATTAAATGTGTAAAAGGAATCATAGGGGCCCTCAGTCGCCCTTCATTTGAATAATGACTCGTCAAATGTCTATCCACACAAAGAATGTTTCTTGCAAAAGTTTAGCTTGTTTGGCTGTCTGAGAACAGTGGTAGTCAAAGTCTAGGGAGGCCAACAAGCGTCTTTGAATGCTTGCCAGTCTCTGTCCTCTTTCAAATGCACTTAAGGAGTGACAATGTAACTGTACTGCACTCACAACACAAGGTCTGATTGGCAAGAGGAGAACAATGTTCATAAGAAGCTAGTAGTCTGCAGTTAGTCATACTTGGAAATCCTAGCATAACAAAATTAAACCAGACCGCTGTCTCCTGTGATGAAAATCTGAGACAGCTGATTAGAAGAAAGTGTAAAAAGAGGATGTACTGGTGGCATTGTGGTTAAAGGCTCATACCATACAGCCATCTTGGTTTTGGACCTTTTTATGTATGCTAGCCCCACATTTCCTGCTGCTCTCGATTGTTAACCATCTAATTAAGGAACGTCCATAAAATAACACAGAACAGCCTCTTGCTGCCAAAATCTCATGTTGTCGAAACTCTGTTGAGTAAACAAGTTACGTGTGACTAAGTCTGACTGTTATTTACAAGTCCTATTTATTTTTTAACAAATATAAAATTGTAACACAAATACAATTTAGAACCAAAGTGAACAAAGTGAGTGTGATTGCACCTGTAGATGGAGCCCCTAGTGTTTGTGCCTTGTAGGACTTTGGGGGGGTATTCATTTATTAATTCCTATATTACATTTATTTACCTGCAGAGGTGGAGCTGAAATAATGATTAAAAAAAGGAGATGGAAACAGGAGGAAATCTGATCTTGATTTAACTTTCTCTTCGGTTTTATGAATAAAGTTGCAGATCCTGCTCTCATCTGGTGATGCTGAGGGAGCGGCCAGCGTTGCCATGGCAGCCACGCAGCGCTACAGCCAATCGGTGTCAGTGTGGAGCCTGAGTCTGCGAACGCTAATGCAGCTGGGGAGTGGAGACGTGGGCAGGCTATTCCAGGAGGCTCTCACACACGTCAATCCCAAGGTACACAGAACTAACACACACTGATTTACATAATTTGTTTTCAATCACACATCAGTTGTGCTCTTACTGTACCAGTATAATTGTCCTCCTTGGAGACAGACAGACAGACAGACAGACACACACACACACACACACACACACACACACACACACACACACACACCCCATTGCTGTATAAGTGGGGCATCTCCTTGGCCCAATTATGATCTATTTCATTATATCAAAGTTGCTGAAGTGGCTTCCTCCGCCTCCTTCTATATGTCAGAAAAAGTGTAAGTGTAAAAAGGCACTAAAGCAACCCTTCCATAACAAATGCTTTGCAACATGAGAACCCAGAGATTAATGTGGTTTGTGTAATTATTTATTATTTTAACTATATTTTATTAGGCGCGTGCGCGATCACGGAAGGCTTGTATCATGTGGACGTGCCAACAGTTTTGTTGTCATTAGAATTCCTCATGGGGGAAACGGAAACTATGCACTATAGCTTTAAAAGGCAATTTTTTAAATGGAGTCCGGCGCAGTGCTCACTCCACATAAAATGCTACATCCTTCCAGCAAAATTCGCAGCAAACAATGAGGGGCATTTTCACCGAATATTTTCTAGTCCAGCTTAGCTAAAAACACAAAAACGCCAAATATGACAGCACATTAGCTCACTAGTCGTTCACTATGAAGCCTGCTGTTACAAACATGCACTTACCGCTGACCGTTGCCTCGTTCATGGACTCATGGCAGTGCGTCACTTTATACAATGTATGCGTAAAAAAGATTTTTCTGGCCTTGTGGGGGTTCCCCAATGGTAATGTCTCTGAATACACATGCTTTGACTCGGCTGCAGGCTTTTACAGTAATAAGCTGGCTACTGTTGTGGTGGGGGTTTCATAAGACTGTGGCCCTGAGTTGCTGTGCGAGGATTACTACACGCTGCTTATTAGGCAAGTCTTTTCTCTCAACACTCTACTTACACGTTGGGAAATAGTATAAACCCTCAGGGTATGAAGAATTGCACAGCACAGAAGTGGAGATAAATGAATGAAGAAAAAGTGGACACACTCTCTTACTTCATATTGACCTGTAGCTGATATCAGAGCAAGGTAATTTGTCACTCAGATGTTACACTAGGCTACTGACTCATTTATTAAATGTCTGCATTTGATGGTAAAACACAGTAGTCGATTCTTCAAGCATGGGTCCGATTTAAGCTTGTCATGTTCTGCCAAGACTAAAAGGGGATGGAGCTATTACACAACATTGACACTAACTGCTGCTTAATGCTCCAGGAAGCAAGTGAACTCCCCACTGAGCAAGATACTGATTAAAAACCAACTGCTAGCTAAATCCTTTCTGTCCTGTCTTGACAGGAGAGTCTACCTCTTTGGCAGCTGCAGGTCCAGTGGAGCATGGCCAACCAGAGTCCTGAGGAGACAGAAGCCGTGTTCAAGGTAGTCCAGCTGAATCCACCAGATATAGTTTGAAACTACTGCTCAGTGCACTATCACTGCAGCCCAAGTCTTTTGACAGCATTTACAGTGTGTTCCCAGTGACAACTGACAGGGAGAGCTGCTGCTTGTAAACATTAAGCACATAATGACACGCCTTTATGGAGTAGTTTACATTCAAACGTTTGGTTTGCTTGGAAAAGCAGTTCTCCCTTAGAAGTATGCAGAAGTCATGTTACTTTTCCAGTCAGAAACGTAAAGTACTGTATACCGATACATTGGAATCAGGAAGAGCAGGTGCTGTTCTTGATAATACTTGCAGGTGAATAGCCCCTTACGTCTGAACAGTGTTTTGGCCTCCAAAACGAGAATGCCTCGCAGACAGTTTGTTCTCTTGTTTGTTCCCAGAGAGGTCTGCTGTCTGCAGTAGCGGTTGTTGCCATGGAGATGAAAGAGCGCTACCTTGATTGGTCGTACTCCACCGGAGGCTACAAGAAATCTAGGAAGACCTTTAAAAGGTAATAACAAATCACTTTATCTGCTCACGTTGTTTATTTAAAGAACACAAAGGGAATGCAATATTTAATAAACTCCTGAGAAGTGTGTCTTATGACGAAGCTGTCGAATTTAAGCTTAATTTTAAGTAAAAGCTTTTATTTTCTTTTTCTGTAGCTTACAAGAAAACCGTCCTTTGTCCAAGGCCTTTTTCACCCGAATGATTGAGATCGAGAAGGAACAAGTACGTATAGCAATTACCGTTTATCGAATGTGAAACTGCAGCTTAATCTGTGGAGAACAGATCATGTTGACAATACTTTGAACTCTGAACTGAAGTTTGATGGACACATTCTTACAGCTTTTTCAGAAGACTTTTAACTCCAAAAAAGAAGAAATTGTGGGGACAGATGGTGGACTTTAATATTTGTATCACCGATAAGCCGAGACAACCCTGAGCTGTGATAACAATGTTGTCTGTTCTTTCAGGAGACTCCAAAGATGAACAATCTCAGAGACTACTATGAGAGGGCACTGCAGGAGTTTGGTACCTCAGATGACGGTGAGCAGAGTTTAAATGCCTTAAAGGAACAAGAGTCGAAAAGGAAAAGTAGCAATAGTTAAAAATATTTATTCACAATATTTTGTTAATCAAGTATTGAGGACTGAAATCCAAGTTTCCATCTAACACAACAACTGCACAAAAAATGTGCTAATACCAGATACTTAGATATAGCTGAGATCTATTTTGAGGATAAAAATTGGACTGTGGCTGGATCCCACATAAACTACTAGTCTGGTTTCTAAGCCAAAGAAAAAGCTATCAATTGAGATACGTACCCAATAATCTTCTTGCACAACTCCACTTTTTTTTTTCATTTTTAAATGGTTTGTTTTTTTATTTCCCTGAAGATCTGTGGCTGAATTACATCCAGGAGGAGCTGGGAGCCTTTGGACAGCCAGAGAACTGTGGCAAGATCCACTGGAGAGCCATGAAGTTTCTGGAGGGAGATAGTGTGGAGAGGTTCACTTCCAAGTATATTCTGGTTCAGACGGGACACTTATGAGTCGCCGTGAAAGGTCCAAGTAGCGTTCAGATAACAGCCAGTGTTCAACAACTGTGTAGAAGTTTACCAGCTGAAGAAGCAGTATGTTTCGGAGCAGGTGTTCCTCTTGGCCCTGTAGAAGATTGGTGCTGTGCCCATCCATGAATTGTTTAATTACCTTAACTGGAAAGCCAGTATTGCAGTTTTCTGTCCATTTGGAAAAGGCCTGCCGATCCTTCTTCAAAGGTTTCAGCAGTGTTGCGGGAAATGTTTTTGATTGAGCTGCCTCTGATGTTTGCAGCTTTAAGCGGTCGTATTTTACAGCTGTAATTTACAACTTTCCATTTACATTTACAGCAGTCTGTGCTACATTTGATACCAGACGTTGGTAACATGTAGTATTGTAAGGATGTCCAGTTTTATTAAATTCCACATTTATTTTGCATTTTGAGAAGACAAACTTTGATGCTGTTATAATAAAACATTGAAATGTTTTTCATTCTGGGGTGTTCTCTTCTATGGTCCCTCCGAGATACTTCAGATTTACACGGCAATAGTTTCCAATGACCCACCACAACAGTTCTCTTAGCAGGTTAGTGAAGTTAATTTAAGTTACTGTGACAAAAACATCCTTTATCCTCTAAAATTCTCATTTCACACTTTGATCCAGTGTTTGCAGACAGTACAAGAATTACCTCATTTAGATTCCCGCCTTTCATGGTACAAAATGTTGCCTTTAAAAAAAATAAATAATTAAGCAGCAGTAGTACTATGGGATAGTTGAACATCTATGAAATGTTACAATGGCCAGCTAAAAAAAAAAAAAATCAAAACAAATTGCAAATTGGCCAGTTTACTGCTGATATAATGGAGTGTCTGTTCTGCTGACACTGGGTGATTTTGTATCAGAGAACAAAGCTAAGAAAATATAAAAACATATTTTAGTCAACAGCTTCAGCCAACAAAACTTGTGATGAGCTGCTGACTCACAATATCCCATGATGGTCTAATTGCTTCGTCAGAAGCCTGTAAAAGATAACTTTTGGGGGGGGGGGGAACAATGAATCCTTTTTAGAAGTAAAGCCATTCATTTTCATAAATACAAATTTTAAAAAAAAGGTGGGGAAAGGGACTGAGTATATCCTCATTTGAGGAGCGCCCACAAAGTTACTAGAATGAATAGCTGAGGATGCGGGGAGGGGCCCATAGAGAATGCCTATGTAAATGGTCCAACATTTTGTGCTACACCCCTGGCTATTAATAGCCCCTAGCTCTAATGCGCTGGTCTGACGTACCCAACGTGTAAAAATTCCCCTTTGTTTATTTGGTCAGTGTTTGCTTTACCACACTGGACACTAATGTTTGATTCTGGTCAGTCCATGTCACCCACAGCCCACCCCTTCATACATCTTCAGATCTTCTTGAAAAGGATGTAGCTAAAGAGTACCAATACGCCTGCGGACAGAAGTCCAATCACACACTGGTGGATGGTGATGACGTCCTCCAGAGCATGGATGCGCTCCTCCATTGCATTGGTGTGGATGTAGTCATAAATGGAGGCCCCGATACTCCACACCGCCCATACAGCATCCACCAGTGCTTTCATAGTGGGAGAGACCATTGAGAAGGCCGGCCGCAGCTGGACGCCAGCCGCATCCGCTGCTTTTTGACCACACTGCACCGCACAGAGAGAGAGAGAGAGAGAGAGAGAAAAAGGGTGACACATGGTGCAGTGAGGAGAGAGCACTGTGTAGGCACACTGATAGCCTCCAAAATAGCAAACAGTTACACATCTACAAACATGGACAATGCAAAGCTCTATCTGAGAAAATTGTAAAAAATAAAAGCAAAACTGGGAAGAGTGAAACTTGTTAAAAAGCCATTTACTTTTGCTCCGTTATGACAATTCAAGAATACAACACTGCACTTCTGTGATTCTATTATAGTATTTGATTGTTTTATTATAAGTAAATTTACCCAAGTACAGTACCTTTGTACTTTTACTTTAATGCTATTTCATTCTTCTACTTTACTGCATTTCAAAAGGCAAATATTGTATGTTTTACTCAGACTGGTTTTATATCCCTACATTTACTGTACTTTATAGGTAGTTACTCTGCAGATTTGGAGTTTACTTAAAAAACATGTATTCTGCTAATAAAATATGTAGTTAAAGATGAAACTACCCAGGATACTAAGTACATTACCCCCTTTAACATTGAAATGCAGCTTAATATACATCAATAGTAATTCAATAGTTTAGCCTATATACAACACTGAAAACGTTATTCTGGATGCTTTTACTTTTGGTACCTCAGCACATTTTGCTGACAGTAGGCTACTTTTTAAATGTAAGTTGTTGCTTGTTTTTCTTATTAATGTATGATGCATTTTTTAACCAGCTTTAGCAACAGAAGCAATATAACCTACCTAACTGTCAGTGTCTTTCTGCCTTAAAGACAAAGGGTCTTTACATTCCTCTCCCTCTGCTCTATAGTCGACCGACTGACTCCTCCAACACACGCTGACGTCATTTCAGTAGCAATAAACTTGGTCCAGTACTGAAGTGGCTTCACAGCTGACATTTGGTCTTGTGAGATCAGAAAACTCAGATTCTGCAGTGCAACAGGAACCTGAGTTAGGTGAAAATAAAAGGAACAAGACGGTAATGATGTTATACACAGAGATGAACACCCACAGGCCGTTTGGCGAATTCATTTATTTACTGACTTAAAAACTCACCGACAGCTGTCAGATGTTAATGTGATGATGCACGTCCATCCTGTTGTTGCTGGAGTCATGAAATGTGTTTAGGAGAAGCCGAGCTTGTTCCTATCAGGTACAAAGTCGGACATTGATATTTGGCGTCAAGTTAACCTACATCAAACATCGCTTGCGGTCCAACCCGTAAAAATAAAATTGTTCTATTCTACAACAAATACAAGATATATTTCAGGAACAAAATGCCTACGCGAATATAAATGTGCATGGAAGAATAATTGTGACGCCAAAATACACCACGTAAAAAGTTACAGTTGCTATTAAGATAAATAAATAGGTCCTTCAGGACAAAGCATCAGGTCTTTTATTTTATTTTGATAAGAAAATCGCCCAATTTCCGGAATTATAGTGGGCTTCTTGTCAACATGAAGCAGCTGACTGAAGCCATATGAGAGCGTCACCACTGGCACTAAAAGTGGAGCATGACCTCGAGAATAGAACAGAGTTGAATAGAACATAATATAACAGAATGCTAAATATCACAATAAAATAGAAAATTACATCACAAGATTTGAATAGAATGCACAATATCACATTAGAATAGAGTAGAAAATAAAGCAAAATATCACAATAAAATAGCCTAAAAAAGTTAAATATCTCAATAAAATAGAACGCAACATATTATAGAAAATATTGTAATGAAAAATACAAGAACACAAAACATCACAATACATTAGGATAGAATGGAAAATATCACAATAGACAATAAAAAAAATATCACCATATAATAGAACGTAATTTCACCGTAGATAAATAATGAAAAATACAAAAGAAAATAAATCTAAATAGCAGAATGAAGAGACTAAAACAGAATATACTGCAATGTAAAATGGAAAGAATAGAGTAAATGCAAAATGGCATAAAGAATATGAGAATACAGAGTAGAAGACTAAAGTCATTGAGCACATACAACAAAATAAGGGAATCACTGGAGTTGACTTAATTGGTTTCAGCATGGAATGAGAAGCAGACAGCAGGTTAGCGTTTAAAGCAGAGCAGTTTTATTTACAGAAGGCAGGTTTCAAGTTAAGGTTGAAGGAACTCACAGGACTCACACCTCATGGTTGAGGTGGAAAAGAAGGAACAAAGGGAGGAAGGCAGTTTATATAGCTTCTGATTGGTGTGAGTGATTGCACCTGAAGGAGGTGGTTCATTTTAAGGCAGTAGTGTTGGGTTTAACCTCCCTGATGTGTGGTCATGTGGCCTCTGTTTGGGAACTTTTAACAATAACTTAACACAACATAATATAAAATAGAAATCTTGCTGACCTAAGATTTGGAATGATGCAACTGCTTAAATGTATCCAAAATGATCCATCCGTCACGCTGTTATTACCCTCTGTACAAAACTGCACGTGATCACACTCCGTGATCTAAATAAAACGGTGAATGTTGTGTTTGAGACGTGCATGTAATGAAGTCTCGTGGCGAGTCGCTGCCACCAGGGGTCGCAGCCCACTAACATGTTGCTGGTCAGGGAGGAAACGAGAGGTGTGATGAACCTGGGATGTCTATAGCCTCCCGAACAGCATCGATAAAAGAGGGGGGGACACCTCGAGAAAGCCGCAGACGAGCCGCTCCGGAGCAGCCGGAGCCACAGCTGAGCGTGGACGGGCGAGCCAACACGCCGCAGGAATGTGTGCAGTTACAGGCAAACACATGCTCGGACATTACTCAATGTAGTGCTCTTGTACGTTTTTAAAGTCCTCTTACAGAATATTTTGGAAATACGGGGCTACATCGCTGCGCCCCCGACGGAAACCTATAATTGGAGACGAGCCAGTGACGCGCTGAAAATAACCAGGTTTCCACTTAGCACCGGTCCATTTTGGGGAGGGCCCACCACGAGGGCGCAGCACCATATATCAGCTCCTTCCAGCTGTTTGGGAATATCCTGCTCATAATACAGAGGCTGCAGCATGGCAGTAGCAACAGCAGGCTCCGTTCTCTCTCCCCGGCTGTCTCTTTCCAGAATGGATATTGGATGACTGGCTGGGTGCTGGGTGCGCACCGGGAATTTCTCGGTGGGAAACGCAAAGGCGTTTTTGTTGGGTTTTTTTTTTAAGGGAGGGAGTGCAGGAGGGGGGTAGACTGGCACAATGCGCGACACTGTTGCGTCTGATGTTTTCCTCCCCTTGGAAATAAGGGAAAAGATAGACCGGAGGGACTGTCCGACTTCTTCCAAAAAGAAAATTCGTTCCCCCACCCCCAAAAGGATAATCTTGCTCAATCTGAGATGCGTGCAACACCAAGTGATCAGATATTACTGGGGCGGTGGTGGTGGCGGAGGATAGACGATGAAGTTCAACTTCGCTTGCAGACGCGATCTCCTCCAAACAGCCAGACAACCAACCAGACAGTCGGGGCTTTTTACGCGAAGTCCCCATATGGCTGCGGGATGCTGACACCTGCGCGGTACGCAGGTAAAACCAACCGGGCAGCATCACCTACTTCTGCAGACACTGACAGACAGCAGATCAGCGGGTATGTATCGGCGTTGTCACAGGTTAAACTCCGTAGCATTCCTTCATTACCTCGTCTGGAAGTCAAATTTTGTGGTTTAAAAGACATTTACAGGATCCATAGGTAAACCTTTGTAGTTTCAGCCACAATGAGTCCCCGGCTATGGGACTGATGATGATGATGTGTGTCAGAGACTGGGTCTTTGCGGGCAAGGTGAGTCCTCAATTCGTTCAACTGGCCTACAAAGTCCCAGTTTTTGGCTCATGTGACCTCCAAGTTATTGAAAGTACACTTCTGCTAGTATTAATCCTTTGAAGAAAATAAATAGGGAAGTAATACGGAGAATATAAATAGGCCTTTTAAAGAAGCACAGTGGTATCTCAGTAGATATTCTCACTAAAAAGCCAGATAAGGTCAGTAAACACACCATTTAGTACCTACCGCTGACATTATGTGATCTATAATATTTTTTTGGGGTGAATATTATGGCGTGGCGATACAATCGAGATACAACACAAAAGTATCTACAATAAGGTCATCGTAAAGTCACTAATAAATAGGATAGCATAAGACCCATATAGACCGCAGGTAGGCCTAATATACGAATATTACACTTTTTTTTCAAATGTATGAGCTCCACTTCAGGCAGTAAACTACACAAGGAATGAATGCACAAAAGAGGACTGCATTAGCAAACTTAACCAGGTACTTAACCAAAGGAAATGTACAGGTATTTAAAATTACCAGCTCAGAGGGTCAAACAGTGAATGTCATTGCTTAATAATCGGCTAAAACCTTTGATTAGTCAAACTTGAACTTTACTGCCTTGTGAAAGAGAAGCATGCTTCTCAAGAGTCACAGAAACCCAGAGCAGAGGGCGTTTCTGTCTGATGCTTACAATGATGAACAACTTTCACATGCCATTTCTCTTAAAAGAAAAAAAAGAAAAGCGTCCCTGCATTTCTCAGCTTTTTTTTTTTTTTTTTTTTTTTTTTTAGCCTAATCAAAAATAGATTAGAGAAAGGAGAAAAGCAAAATGTACATGGAAAATCAGTTGTTTTGTTTCAATTTGTTGAATTAATATATCTTAAAAAAGCACAATTGATAAAAACTTTAAATTGGTTGTGTTCACAAGCAAGGGATTCATACCCTCCTTAAATTTAGATGAGTAATATAATCCAAAATTGAACCATTTCTGTAAAACTTTCAGCTCAAAATATATGATAATATACTGAAATGAATACAAACGAACAAAAATCCCAAAGTGCTATTCTCTATTATGTTGAACAAGTGTGTCAAGTGGGGAAGAAGTTGTTTTGGAGGCCTGTTTCTATATCTGTCCTGACCCTAGCACGCTGTACATACCTCACTAATGAATTTAGCATCCTGACACTAGATGCTCTATGTAATTAAAAGAGCGGAGGGCAAGGGTGGCATCTCCATGCTGCAAGTGACACATAGGTAAGACATTCGCTGAAGCATGGGATTTTTATTTTAAAAACATGAGACCTCCGTGATTATTAAAACACTCCTAAAACAGTCCTGTAAGTGAAACAGACTCCCTTGGCGTCGCAGTAAGTGGGAAGTGGTTACATTAATCTTTCCGTCAGTTTTATTTATTGAAAAGTTAATACTTGATCATAAGTTATTTGTAGGCCGTGCATTACAGATCAGTGGCAGGTCATTTGTCTTTACAAGCCTGCTATTTCTTGTTACGTCTGTAAGGAGTTGCAAGGAAAGTTGACACTTAAACTCCTTAAGTTCTAATTAAATACATTGTGATTGTAGGTGATATCCTACTGCTAATTAATGTTACATGTAGAGAATATTTCAAACACTCTTAACATCCTTGTTATCAGGTCATACAATATACTTAAAATCAAATATAGATAAAAGATAAATGTTTGCACCTCAGATCGGACGAGATGAGCTCAACTGTCCTCACTGGTTCCCTCCAACGTAGCCCACTAAAGCGCAATGACACATCCCAGAAAGCAGATAAAACCACTCCAGCTAAAAGCTCTCCATATATGCTGCAGGAGAGTACGAGCCAATGCGAGTATGAGGGCCTAGTAAGGGAAGCTTGGTGGAATGAGCCTGGTTTGAATAAGCAGCATGGCTACGGGGAGCTCTGGGATAGTCACCAAGCTGATTAAAGTTGTGATATTAAACAGTGCTGGCTGCTACTGCCTGCCAAGACTCTCTGAATGGCATTTCACATTGTTTAAAAGGCCCAATCGGACTCATCTTGCCACTTGCTGCACAGTGTTGCTTACATCTTTTATTTTCCACCACGGCTGTCTCATATTCTCTCCTCACACCATTTGTTAGCAGGGTTGTAGACTTACTTTAAATAGACTTTTCCTACAGGTTGTTTTCTGCTCTGGGTCACTGGGTTCACTTAGTTCTCAAATTCACCATAAATATGTATATTATTGTTAGCATCATATAGAAAACTCTGCTAAGGTAAAAGCTTCCGATTGTGTTTACCTTGTCTGTGAAAGCTGAACTTCTAATGAACACACAGAGCCCTTCTCGGAAAATGTGCTCTGAACTCATTCAACCCCCTTTAAAAACGTCACTGCAAATCCCAATAAAACTCTGCCATTATAAATATACAATTCATAAATACTGGAAGGCATGCTTGCTTTTTGTGAAATACATGACCCGGCCCCCCCCTTAAAAGGTTCAAACTTCAGACGTGTGCGGTCACACCAGGTTGTTGCGTTTCTTCAGCTACGATTGAACAGATACCAAAGTTATGCACCAAATCGCACTCAAGAAGCCAGCAAATGTTGTAGTTTGATCTCAAATGTCTGGAATGAGACATAGAAAGATTAAGCTAGGGAGGGAGGGAGAGAGAAAAGGCAGCAAGAAAAGTGAGGGACTTTTAGGGGCAGCTGTGTTTTATTAACCCAGTCATAATGCCCCTAAAAATCCTTATTGCTCTTGCAATGGTCAACAAATCTCCTGATGCAACATGTAGAGGATCTGTGTAGACCATGTAGGGATTCTCATCAACAACCTGTCGCACTGCAGGGCCAGGGAACAAGTTAATGTGTACTGTATGTATTGGTTGCATATGTTACATTGAGAGAGTTTAACCCATAGATATAGAACAATATCTATGGTTTAACCTCCATTAAACCGACTGTAGATGTCACAGCGCTTACCGAATTGCAGAACACAAGAATGGAATGATGCAGTCTCACGGGAGCTGTTGAAATCGAACAGTAACAACAGTAACCTTCATCATAGGTTTCACAACACGTTTGCTGATGCAGATTAGCACAACGTTAGAAACGTTAACTCTATCTGGGAACAGCACAGGCTCAATGAACAATATACTAACAATACCAATGTTTCCCTTTTGGCAGACTTATGAATTACGCTGTCATTGTATTATTGACTTCATAGTTTAATATGCAGATGGGGGAGTCAACGCTCCTTGTCCTTCAGTATTTTGACTTTGCAATCAAGTGCCAAGAGACAGACTGAAAGTCAGAGACAGAAAGGCAGGTAGACTGGCAAATATGACAGGCTGGCAAGCTGCGAAGGCAGACCAACACAAATTCAGAGAGTATAGATACACAGTACAGGCTGGTAGAAATACAGGCAGGCAGATGGGCGCATAAAGGCAGATAAATAATGAGACATCTTGACATGACAGCAGCCGTACAGAGAGATACAGAAAATGGCAAACAGGCAGACACAGAAAAAGACTGGCAGCGATAGAGAGAGAAAGAAAGAGACATTGAGGTAAGCAGGCCGTGGAGGACTGGGATCCAGGGTGTGGTGAGGTGGGCTGTCCTGGCTGGAGAGCGGGTGGCGTGGAGTGGAGCTCTCGATGTTGGTCAGTGAGTCATCGGAGGGAGGCTATTCTGTTGAGTTTCCCAGTGGGACGGCCGCTGTTGAAGGAAGGAAGAATCCTCACATCGAGGGAAAGAGAGAGAGAGAGAGAGACAGACAGACAGACGAGGGGAGAGGGAAAGTGTGGACGATGACTCAGGGCCACGAACCACATGGTGATGGAGGGAGGGAGGGAATTACTCATCAGAGCATGTGGAATCTCATACGACTATCACAGGACTGACAGTGTGCTTACCCCATGGCTGCTACATAGCCATCACTCCCTCAGGCACCAGCTCAACACCAACCAGCCTCGCTTTTACCAACCGAGAACAGAGTGAGCCCGGGAAGGTTTTCTTTTATTCTTTCATCAAGACCAGATCCCCTCCAATTTGGGCACCTCAGGGCATCATGAGGCACAAGCTGACGATAGATTTTTATCAAAGCTAAATCCACTCCAGTATGTCCGATTCACTCAACTTTTTCCACTTGTCACTTGGCTTTTTTGCAGCCTCCATGTGACTGACAAGTACTTTTTGAATATACTGCATCATTATCTGACAAAACCATTTGAATTTCAGCAGAGGCTATAACAGCCCTTCCGATTCTGGGTGTTATAGAATATGTCACATCTTAGGCCAAGTCGAGTAGCTATAGAAACACTAGAGTGTGGGAGGCCAGCCTGGCTCAGGTCCTGGTTTTAATCAAGAAAGATAAGTATTATCGAGTGTAAATATTGAGGCATTTTAAAACAAGAGTTTCACCTCAGTCCCTGTCTGCTTATATTTGGGTTTAAAATTACAGCAAGTTGGTGCAGGCCTATCTGCTCTTTCTCTGAATTAGGCAATACTGTCAAAATATGTAATCAAAGAAACTTTTCAAAAGGACTGAAAATGGCTTTATGAATATGACAGTACACGGAGAGGAACAGAGCGTGACATTTTAAGTCCAGTAGCTTCTTTTCTTCTCTGTAGCTTGGTTTACAAAACAGCTCTTTCATGGCTGTGTAAATCTCTCTTCACGGTGATAAATGTGCCACTACAGCAAGCGTGTAGATGACCAAGTTGAATTGAGTGACGACAAGACAGAGAATATTTAAACGGGTGAAAGGGCTACAGGTGTGACATGCAACCTGGCTTCTCTTTATCTGCTGAAGACTTAGCAGCTGAACCTTCAGATGTCCTTTAATGTGAGTAGTGGTGAATTAAGCGTTAACACATAGCTCAATGGTGGAGGGGGAAGGAGTCAGCAGAAAGTTTGTGTGACACCCAGGTATACTTTATGTGTAGGCCTATGTGTATTATACACCTGTCACAAAGATCTTTAGTAGGCAACTACTTTTTTTACTTTGCATATTTGCATATGCAGCAAAAAAAAGATGGTGATGAGTACACCATGGTGGCATGACTCAACAGGTGAAAGGGGCACACCCATAAGACTAGTTTAGACGCCCCCTTACCAGTGGCGGCACAGTCACAGATCTCTCTCACACAGAGGTTGCCATTAGGGTGTGGGCTGACAGTGCTCCAGCACCAGAAGAACCACTCAAATCCAGAGCAAACACTGCAGACAAAAGCGAGAAGGCAAGAAAAACTGGAGCAGACCTTCCCTGTCAATCCCTCCAGCAGCCCTCTTTAAAAAATGAGAATGAACCCTCCTGACCTGCTTTTAAGCCCATCAGCCTGTGAGACTGCCAGGCTTTGGAATGATTAGAGCAAACAGAGAGGAGGGTAATCAGCCATACAGACTGATCTCATGAAGTGGCGTATGTATGAGACGCCAATTTGTATGTGCGTGTTATCAAGACACATACTCGTTTTTTTAGCGTGTTTATCAACGCCGTTTGGCCTCCATTGACGTACATTACCTTGCGATTGCATGTGAATTGACGCCGTAGCAAGTAGTATGAAAGGGCGAAAGTCCGAATAGGGAAGTTGGTCGGGGTGGCTGATGGGTAAAACGCAAGACTTTCACCCAGGAGAGCGGGGATCGCGTCCTGCGCTTGACTTTGTGTCCCAAGTGTGCCGTTTCCTTTCCACGTTTGTTCTTTTCCTAAACCCAACCAGTTCTTCTTTTCCTAAACCTAACCCATGTGTGATGTTTCCTAAACCCAACCGTAGCCTCGCGATAACACTCTACGTGACTTTAGAAAGTGCCACGTGGCGTATATGTTTACGCTGTGACGTTGCAGACTGCCGTCAGCTGTATACAGCGTAAACATACGTGTATAGCTCAAAATGTGTACAGATAACACAAAAGTGGCATGTATGTTTACATGAAATCATGATATGTTGAGCCATCATATATATCTTTGATAGTACAGTATTTTCCCATCTTAGTAATACCTTCTTCAGCCAAATAAATGAGATGCCATTGTTGCTGTTCACTGCCTTTGTGGCTCTTTTGTGGCTGGTTGCACCAGGTCTTTGTTAGCACAAACTTAGTCTAGTTATAAGAGTTTACTAACGTTAAGTGGACATTTATAAATCAATAAATTAACACATTGCACCACATAAGCTAGTTCTAACATAGAAATTAGTTGTAACTAAATATTTACACCCAAGAACTGCCAGGTGTAACTGCTGCGCAGCTAAATCAATGAACAAAAAGCCAACGTTAGCTTGCTAATATATTAGCCGTTAAATATATTAGCTAAATATGGTCCAGATACTTGTTAAAATGTTGTTTTACAAAGTTATGGAAACTAGGGTGATTTTAAATTTAATTTAACGCAATATACATAAAATGACAAAATGTTATGCCAATAACGTTAGACTTATTGTAAAGCCTGCTTAGCGAAAGCAGAACGTTAGCAGAGCAGCAGCTGCAGTGCTCTGTGTCTACGTAGGATGCGTTCAGGCACAGTATTGAGTGTAGGTCAACTGCGCTTAAAAAAACACGAGCCCGTATTCAGCTGTCGGTGACTCAGGGGTTAGCACTGTGTACACACTCGCACAAATGCACACAGCCAGATACATTATCTCCCAATCTCTCGACCTCTACTTTACTCACTGTTTGCTTTTCATATGGAATGTCAAACTGTCAAACTTTTCTGCGTTGGCCTGCATCTACCACTGTTTGTCTTTGTGATTATGTTTGCATATATGTAAGCAGAGTGTTGATGTTTGTATTGTATGAAACTATTTGCTATAGTATGAGAATAAATAGTTGAGGTGCTCCACTGCCTGAGCTCGAATTTAGCCTAAATATTTTGAAAAGTGTCTTCTCTTTCACACAGAGGGGCACGTCGGTTTCAAGTTGTTTTCTGGCTATTTTGGGTCAACGAAGCATGTTGGCAGACGTCCCCCTCACTTTCTCTTTGCATTGCAACATTTTTTGGAGGCTGAACTCGGCTCAGTGTTAGTCGTGCCCCGGTATTGAGTAACAATGAGCTCCGCAGGGCGATTGGCAGATGTCTGTTTGGTGCTGCAGATACAGTCATGCCATTGTGCAGAGTCAGCAAGTGGTGTGTGTGTGTGTGTGTATGTGTATAAGGGGTGAGGAAAAGCTGGTGTTTGGTTTGGCTATAAGATCATTTGCCAAATAAATGGTTCCACTGCCAAATTTGAGTGTCTTATCTGTCCAACCTCCTCAATAGTCATAATGGAAAGGTGGCCATTTTACTTCCCCGCACCCACCTCCTTCACAATTCTTTTGTAAGCTAAGGGGGCTAATGGTGAGCTGTGGTTGGCCTATTTCAGTGTGGTGTTTCTTTAAAACAGAGACAGCAGTGGAGGTAAGCTGCTGTTTCTCCAAACTTCTATGTAAGATTTGTAGCTAACAAGGGGATGAAGTAAACATTTGTAGCTAATCAGGGGCATGACAGAGCCTAATGGTTGCTCTGATCTTTTTTTCTCCTTGCTGTGGCTCACTTGAAGTCCCATTGTCTGGCTCAAGCCAACATCCTCCCATCCAGAGGGCTTCTGTGCCAAGCTTGGCTCTGAGAAGATTACAAAAAGGGAAAACCCATCTTCCCCAAAACCTTCTCTCATTACATTACATTAGAACAGGTTTTTTTGCTTCTATCAAAAGCTTCAATAGAAGTTTTTCAAGCCGCTTGCAAAACATCAATTGCTGCTTTTTTTGGTCTTCCATGTTGGCAGCATTGTCAGTCACGGGACAGCAATGATCACGCCATAGTTGGTTTCCAGAAGAAAGGGAGATTGTGTGTGTGTGTGTGTGTGTGTGTGTGTGTGTGTGTGCGTGTGTGCACATGCACGCATGTGTTATTATACCCTTGATACTCTATAGTCTTGTACGAGAGTATTGTTGATCTACAGAGCACATTAGCAGCTGGGTCTGTGAAATATCAATTCAATATATTCAATATAACCTTTTTAACTGATGTGGACATGAATAAATTGTCTCTGTGTGTGGAGTATGTCTGGTTAAGTGTTGAATGAAGAGCTGTTTTATGTTTGCATCAGAGCAATGGCAGCCACAATGTAATAGGCAGGCCCGAGGCGACCTTAAGCCCAGTAATGTGCCTTCTTGGAACTTCCTTCTCATTCCTTGAGCATAAGAGCAGTGGGCAGTGCCCATCTGACTCCCAAACCAACAGTTTTAGGAATATCTTTTAGATATGCATCCCAAATATTCAGATACACTTTAATGACTCTTATTTGGGTTGACAGTGCTTTATTTTTCTTCCTTTATGCCTGTTTTCTTGTTATACTTGGATGCTTTTGTTTTGACTCATCAACTCGGCACACAGACTGGGTTATTTTGGGCAGTATGTAAACAATATGTAGGACATACAGTACGACTATATGCAGGAACAGTGTACATACTTCTTTTGAAATGTCAGACTGATGACAACAAATTCTCCTTGTAATGTCATGTCACCACTTTTGACGTTGTCTACTATCCTAGAAATGTTTTAGGAGATGCACTTATTCGCTTTCTTGCCGAATGTTAGATGAGAAGATCCATAACACTCATGTCTACATATGGTACATATTAAGCTACTGCAAGTAGTTGTTAGCTTAGCATATAGACTGAAAACAGCTAGCCTGGCTCTGCCCAAAGGTAACAAAATCGACCTACCAGCACCTCCTAAAGCTCACTGATTAACACTGTTCAACTTTGTTTATAACATACTGACGCCTTTATGTGTAACTATAACACTGTGAGTTGTACTAATGCTTTGTCTGTTCAGATTCTGACCACCTGTATCACAGTCTGAGCTCTCATTCTCTCAGTTTGCTCACGTCTGGTGACATTTTAAACTCCCCGTGCGCTAAATTTTCAAACAGCCCCTGGCTTTATTAAGCAAGAGGAGGATAAAAGGCAACATCAAATAAAGAGATACTTTGGAGGCTAACATTAATGCAACAAGCATAGAGTCCTTATCCTGCCAGCAGAGCCTTAGCAACAGCTACAGTCATTTTTAAAGGAACATGTACATAATAAAATAAACACTCCCCATTTGCCAAGGCTGTATGGGAGGATGGGGGTCAGAGGGTGATGGAGTTTGAAGGATAAACTCAGCTCAACTTTGTTAGTCCCCGTTCCCTCATTCTTATTAACCTGCTACACCGGCTACAATGTGCCAAGCTAACGTATTCTGTATCTAAAACGTTATTAAAGAACCTGAGTGACTTAATTTCATTATTTAAAATGTCAGAAGCTTATATAAGCACCCCTTTATACAATAAACCATCCCACTATAGATAATTAACACTAATTTAACCATTCCTCACATTATTTGTGTAAGTTTGCAGTTAAGTCTGAAGGGCGCTGGCAGATCTTACAAGTGACATTACAAGTGGCATTTTGTCACATAAAATAATCAAATTCAGGACCACCGCTAAAGGCAAACCAACTTAATTTGAGAGGATTTTCAGGCCCCTGAAGTTGGCTTCTCAAGCCCTGCATACTTTCAGACTGTGAATCAACCTCAACAAGCTCTACCTATTGGAATCAAAGCAAGCCATTTGTAACCTTATACTTGAGCAGGGCTCCAGACTAACATTTTTTTACTAGGAGCATTGTAGCCCCTAACTAAAAAATGTTAGGGGCACAGGCAGAAAATTTAGGGGCGCACAACTTAAATCGACCTGCAACGCAATTTTTCACATTTCCCCCATGTTAACGGTTTTACTGATAAATGCTTTGGTAATAAATACAGAAACTACAATGTGCTGTTTTATTTTAGTTCACAGTCACATTTTAACTGAATGGTGCTTAACAAATGCACATTCAGAAATGTAAAAGTATTATTATTGTCAGTATACTGTATTATTGCCTCATACAGGCTCTCCCTCTTTCTCTTTTTTTTGTTTACACTGAAATAATTATATCTAAGGTGTTTAAACTTCCATGGAACGGGGAGTATCTAGGCTAACTAAGTATCTAACACCCAGTGTGGGAAATATTGAGTAATGAGGGAGCCAGAGAGAGGAGCTCACAACACTCACACAAGCACTATTGGTTTTTACGAGGTAAATAGTTCTATATTATTATTCTATTTTTTCATAGAAGTGGTCTCCGCTCTCTGCTGTCACATTTCTACCTCTCTCACCCAAGCGTGGGAGCAGTAGCAGCGTGTGGCAAATTTCGGAGCAGACGTTTAAAAATGCAAATAAATCAGTGAATGCACTACAGCACTGCCGAGGTCTATCAACACAGCTCCGACGACCGGAAGTGCATGCAAGTCGGGTTGAGACGTAAACAAAGTGAGGGAAAGAGAGGAGGGCTAACGGCAGGCTAAGGCTAACTCCTTATCAGCTATTACTACGCAGCATTTTCTTCACCAATGTACGTCTCACTGTCTTTAGCAAACAAATGGATGATCTTCGGCTGCAGATGCAAACTTTGTGTTCCCCGCAGTTCTGGGGTAGCGACTGCAACATTCGCAGTTCATGGAGTTCGTCTCATTACAGTACCTCAACCAGCTGAATTCTCGCAGCCTTCCCGAAAATGGTGTGTTCAGGCCTTTTTTTTTGACTGTGACACTGTAGACTCTGGCACTAGCACACTAGCCGCAAGTCGGAAAAACAAGTCAATAGTTTGCTTGCTCATTGTTCAGATGCACAGCAGGTTGTTATATCGGTTTCTTTCCCACAGACGTTTACGCACCCTCGATTATCTCTAGGACCCTCCCCCTCCACACATTAGCCACTTACAGTGGCCATTCCCTATCCTTCTCGCACTCATTGGCCTGCCACAGATTCCGGATTCATTGATGTGCCCCTTTCACGTTTAACGTGTAAAACGCTAAAATGTGACCATTTGGTCTGGAGCCCTGTTGAAGCAAACTACTTGATTAATGCAGCTTGTTGGGAGTTGCATTGGGCGTTCAGGGATGTTATAAGATAATTATATATGATTTAATTTTTTTATTTAACTTGAATGCACTTTATTTTATATATATTTACCATCACGGAACATGTAAGGTAAGACCAAACTATTTGGTCACACGTGTGTTTTTTGAGACGCTGTGAGTCGTTCCATGCTGCATCAGTTGACTTCCACTATGCCACACTACATGGAATAAAACAAGTTATTGTCGCACCCAAAGCTCAATTAGGTATCTACTGGGCTATTATTGGGCTGATAATGTATGCTGTAGCCTGATCCCAACATACATGTATGAGGCATTTTTAAAAATGATCTAAATTTATTGCAAAGTAACTTTCTTTTCTCCAGGATATTGGCCACACATCAAAATAATCTCTGCAAGATCTTGGTGGGACCACATAAAGCAAGTGCTGAGGAGAATAAGCAATTTGATGATTTATTTCAAAAACGTATAGAATATTTTTTTTCAATGACCTTCTGAGGTGCTGCCGTCGGCCTGGCAGTGTTCAACTCGTAGCGGTCAGCAAGAAAGATTTGTGATGCAGCCTTGGGCACATTCTTTGCTAGTGAAATAGAAGCCTTTAGATGAAGAGCATACATGTTCACATTGCCAGTGTTCACACTGAGTACGTTTACATGCACACCAATATTCCAATATTATTCAGAATATGACAATATTCCGAATTTGATACAGGTCATGTAAACAGCATATTCCGGTTGGATATTCCAAATAAGGCCTTTTTTTCAAATATAGCATTTTCCAAATTAAGACGTGGGATATTCCGGTATTATTCGGGTTTTAGAGGCATTCTTTGGACATGTATACAGCGCATTTGGAATATGCATCTCAATCGGGGTTTTAACCGCAGTTTACGGCCTCTTGCCTGTTAACGGCTTACAGTCAGCTCTGTGCGTTGCTACGGTTGCTGTACAAAAAAACAGCCAGCCAACAGTTTGCAAGGCTGCAGACCTGATAAAGGAGAAACACAGCTACTTTTAAACATGATCAAAGACTTGGATATCAACAGATCTTTGGATATGCACACACATTGCTACGACGACCTTTTCATGAAGGTGGTTGAAGGAATTAAAAGAAGGACGCTGTGTTTGCACGGTCCAACAAGTCCGCCACCGCTGGTAAACTTCGCAAAAAATCGGATTTTGCACGGCTACGGGAAGTTGAATATTCACTTTCATTAGCCATGTAAACAGCTTAGTCGGAATATCGTCTTTTTTTTTTGGAATAAGGGCAAAACCCAGAATATTATGAGCATGTTAACGTAGTCACTGTTGTTGTCAGAATAAATAATGAATTGTTGGACGTGGATCTGTGGTTCAATAGAACATAATGATACTCAATCCAATAATACCAACCCAACAGAGACAGGCCTATAACTCCAGCGAAGTCGTGGGACTGCACTGATGTAGTTCATTTAGACAGGTAGAGCACCAAGCACCAAAACAATTTCCAACCAAACAGCAACTCATTTAAGTTTTGGAAATGTGGGCCACTTTTATAGCAGTTTTCCTTCTCAGTCCTAGCTCATGTTGCAGGCAATTACTGTAGGTAGGCAAATATCACATTTGTATGTTGGCTGCAAATCTAGAAGCCAAAAGTATTTTATTCTGACTACGTTACATTACGAGGACTTTGACAAGGCCTTGTAACAATGCTGCAGATACAAATCCACTCTTGGTGGTTAAAGTAAGTGGGGGCTGCATGAAAAACTCTAACAGGCCTCAACCAAATTGTACCCTCTTAAGCTGGTAACCACCACGTTATTGTCTTGTTCTTTGTAGGATCTGCCTGGCTCAGGCACAGAGGGATGTGTTGTGTTGCAGGCATCAAGATAATTAAGCAGTCACAGTAGCTTTCCTGGAAGTTGACTGTATTAGTGAGATTCTTCTCTATTCTCACCTCTTCTTTCATTTTTTTTTTCTTAGTGGCAACTGTCACACAGAAAGCTTTGTACTGGGTGTGAATAAGAAGACATGCATGCTTAATAAGCAAGAGTAAAAAATTGCTCAATTCTTGTTTTAGCAATGTAGCTCTGCTTACTGATCTGAATGTCAAAGTGGCGGCTTAATTAAGCTGTCTGTCAACGCGAAGAGACAAACTGTGACATTTGTTATTGTGTGAGTAAGATCATCATCGGTTTAATTTCATACTTCCTATTAAAAAAAAAAAAGTCAGACACATCTGCAACCATACATCGAGATTTCACCTTCTGAACTCACTTGTCTAACACAGATTAACATCTATGACTTGCCAAAAGGATATTATGAGTTCATATTAAACACTGACAATCACTCTACTTGTCAGTGATATGTGCAGTTGTGGAAAGTAAAAGGGAGAGAAAAAAAAATGAGGAATGGTCTTCTACTTTCAGATTTACAGCCATGGGGTCACCAGTGGAAGTGGAGCTGGAGCAGAGTGGTGCAGAGCTCTCCTCCTCCTCCCTCCTGGCCTCCTTCGCCTCCCCTGCTCCCACCCAATTTCTTTTACTCTGTTGTTACTGCATATGGGTCATACTGCGATTGTGTGTACATGCAGGTAAATAAGTTCTCTTTTCCAGTGAGCGTATGGAAAGAAGTACTCAAACCTGTGCCTTTTTAAAAGTAGCAACACAGCAGAACAATGCTTCATTTAAAGTGAAAGGTCATGCTTATAACTTGCTGTTAAATTGTACTTGTGTGTCAAAGAGCACTTATTGTGAGAATTGATGCCTTGATTCATTTACCAGTAGGAAGTTTTTCTAATATTTTAGGTTTAACTATACAATGTTGATTTAGTTTAACTGAAACATGAGCTTGCTGTATAAAACACTTTTTTTGCAACTTCAAACTACACACTAAAGGTGTCATTGAAAAGTTCATACAATTGGTTTAACATAATTATATGAACTAGGGTACATGTACTTTCTTACGTTCTTTGCTCTTTTCACATCAGATACCTGCATGCAGCATATACTACGTGTGTGTGTTGAGGCATAAATAGCCTTAGCCCCAAGTAATCATTTACAGCATAGGATCCATACAGTACATTTTGTTTGAGGAATTGCACACGTGGTGCAGTTCCTTCCTGAAGTATATTTCGCAATATAAGCAATAGGTAGTGGTAATAGAAATGTTGAAATAATAGAATATAACTATAATTGTTTAAAATTGACAATTATTTCAAGTGAATAACAGTGCTAGGTAATATATATAATCACCAGTATGAGATATTCTTTTACTAAAAATAAAGGCAAGAAGAAGCTGTAACAAAACGTGTTGTTTCCAATAGTTTACCTGCGCTTCCCATAAGAAGTCAATGCAAGCTTGGCCTAAGCAGGAAGGCAGGATGTTTTTGATGAAGCAGTGGGCTTAATTTAGGTCCAAGCATTCTCAGCATCTGTTACCTAACTCCCAACGATCTTAACACACAGTGCAGGAGGCGCGTGCGTGTGTGTGTGTGTGTGTGTGTGTGTGTGTGTGTGTGTGTGTGTGTGTGTGTGTGTGTGTGTGTGATTATATGCTCATGTTTATGCAGGCAGGCGGGATATATATTCAAGAAACCTACACCGACACTTTGCCATGCTAACAAGACTAGAATAAATCCCCAATGTAAAGACATCCTCCTTTTTAGTTGGTGAATAACAATAATTGCAGCTTTACAACAAACTATTGTGATATGGTGTCTCTTTGATATGATTTTATTAATACTGGCTATTAAAAATAATAATCCCATTAACCGTGCCAAACACCCACAATCTGGATTTCTTCTTCTAAAAGAATTGGCTTAGTCGTAGCTCCTGCTTGGCCGTAAAATAACCAAACAGGCGTCTGTGTTGCCAGCAAACCAGCAAACCAGCAAAAGCAAAAGACGAATGCCAACAACCTCTGCCAAAGACTTCAGCTTGCACCCAGTGTTCTCTTACTGGTACATAGAGACATTCTCTGCCTACTTCTTTGAATCACAGAATTTTTTTTTGCCTGTATGAAAACATGTTTTTATTCACAACACTTGAATAAGAGCAAACTCTATTATGCAGCTACACTGTATAATAGAATTACATGAACCTACATGTTCTAGCCCCCTCTCTGTGAGCCTGAGGTGTAATCTGTGTTTGATGAGCACATGTATATGGTAAAAGGAGCAATGTTTTTTTTTTTTTAAACCCCTGTAACAGAACCTTGTGAGGCTCTGACCCCGAGCTTGTCGTCGTTTTAATGTTGCATTAAGTGAACGTGCTCTGACTCGTCGAGTGACTGCACAGAGGAGAGGCACGCGGTGGTCATGCATCCATAACGAATGGAAAGAAAAGAAGACCACACAGTAGCATGGTCAGATCAGGTTGTCAGAGACCATATTTAAAATCTGACCATAGGAGTCCAAGCCATAACTTCTCTCACTCGCTGTTGCACTACACTCCCGTCCTCTGCATCCCATATCTTCTTCATCTCGTCCCACTACCGGCTTATGGTCTTTTCTTCTTTTCCATACACTTTTATCTCTTCTCCCCCTTTACATATTCACATCTTTATTTCATTCACTACTTCTTGTCTTTCTTTCTCTCCATATGCCGTGCTTAACATCCAGAGAGGCAGCCGCTTTGGCGTCTGCCTGTGTTGTGTTTCACAGGCAGCATCTTCAGATTAAAATCATATTAGCTGGATTGTAAATGAATGAGAAGATGTAGTAACGATCTAAAAATATCACTTTAAACTTGGATTTTAAAACTATTGCTATGATGAATTAAGAAAATGTCTAAATTTTTCAGTTCTACATCATAATATTTAAGAAAAAAACAGGCATAGCTGTTGCTGCAGTGCTTACACAGGACTTAAAAATCCAGGTACTTATATTATCTGGTAAACAAGTCAAGACAAAACAAATGTGGGAAGTGGGGTAATGAACTGTATTTTTAAGAAGTTCTTAACATTTGAGAGTTTGGCTTAATTGGCTTGAAAATGTATGTCAGTTTTATTTTAAAGGTGCTACATACAGTACAGTCACTGGTCCCTGTGGTTGTTGGTAAGTAAATTGCTCCAATGCATAACTCAACTGCTAAACCACATTGCTATTTTTTTATGTGTAAAATGCGCAAGATACAATGTGTGTAGTTGCTTGAATACATCTAGGCTAGCGGTTAACCCTTGGTCTCAGACATTGTGGTAAGAGAAGGTGGTGTTGTAAGGCTAAACATGTCAAAGTCTGTATTAAAAGAGATTGAATAGATTTTTTTCATCCAATTCCTGGCCAAACAGCACACACGTTTATTGACTAAAGTGCTAGAGTATTTTTTTAAGCCATGAAATTGTAAATTCACCACCCGAGTACTTCAGATGGTCTGCATTTTGGGAAATCTGATGTATTGCTGCTCGGAAACTGTTAAAAAGCCAGTGATGGAGTTTGATTGATTTAAGAGGTGCCACACTGATGCTTATTCTCTAAGGCAGTTGTTCTCAAGTCGCGACCCCCCAGAATAATAAGGTTGGTGTCCACGACCCCCCCATCCCCCTCGAGAGTTACAAACGAGTAACGTAAGTAAAGTAAAAGAGTGTAAACTGCTGTTTCTACATACCTCCCTCCGCTGATTTTGAGTGTTTTTTTTGTGAATGCTCTGATTAATACATGTAAACAAATAATACTTTGCTTTAATGACAGTTTAGTTTTAGCAGCTTGCACCTAGTCTTGTCCAATGTGCATCAGGCTCTGTGGATTTTTGATGTAACTTTTTCTCTCCCCCTGACCAGCCTTCAGACTCCTTTCTGTGTTCAAGGACCTCCTGATTTACAAATGAAGCTCTGAATATAACACATGAAATGTACCAAACGCACAGTAATGTAAAAACCATTCCCCAGAATAGGGAGAGTCTAGAATGGTATTTCAATTTTTTTCTCCCCAACCATCTGGCGACCCCCAGAAATGATCTCGCTACCCACTTGGGGGTCCCGACCCCAAGGTTGAGAACCACTGCTCTAAGGCAGACCTGGGAGGCTGTCAGTAACTGTAACAGTGCTCTTGCCTCCATTCATCATGGGGAAAATGGCAAACGCCGCACAAATCAACTGGCATAAATGTCCATGCTTCTTTTCAGCTCGGTGGCTCAGAACCTATTGTGGAGCCACCATGGTGCCAACAACAAGACATGATGACATTGTCCCGTTTTCACGCTGGAGGCCTCCCAGTAAGGAGTGCTCTTGAATACCTCTTTAGTGTGACATGGAGTCGGGCCCGCAACCACCAGCGGAGCTGAGCTGGGCTGCAGAGCTGCTGAGACCTGCCAGACCCACATCTTCCCCTGCCAGGGGCCTCAGCTCGCAGTCAGAGTGAGTTAAAACCCATGCTCCTGACACACACATGCTAATCCTGAAACACACACACACACACACACACACACACACACACACACACACACACATAGCTTAAACATGTACAGTATGCATGCATGAATGCAGGCAACACATAGTGAAGCTTATGTGTACAACCATAAACCTATACACATGCAGACAGACTAAAAAAAAATCCTTTATGTAAGAATGCGGATAAATGCAAATGTATTCACACACTTGCCAGTACAACCACATTCTCATACATAATGATTCCCCACTAACAGTAAATGTTGCCCCATTGGACCAGTCAATGCATCAGGAAGGCCACTGCATGCTGCACAGCTACTTCTATAGATACTGTAAGTGCAAGAGCTTAGCAGAAAGTGCATGTCTGTGAATGAGTGAGCGAGTGAGTAAGTGACACACGGCATCAATATGTGACTGTATATATACCGTGTAGAAGGGAGCCTTGTGCATATGTTTTAGCTGCATAGTTGTGTCAGTATGTGCTTCTCACTTAATCTTTTTTCATCATGGCTCAGACAGGATCCCCTACACCCCATCTCAAGATGATGCAAGTAGTCTAAGTTTAGAGAGGGTAATCAATCTCACAAGCTCCTGGTTTAGTGCCCATGTTTCAGATTTTTATTTTCCTGGGAAAAAAGTTCTTCCACATGTAAGCCAATTAATTGTCTGTTTATAATAATGAAAAGTATTTAATAATTACCGGTAATTAAACATGTATGCGTCTACCCTGTAAACTCAACAATGGTGATTTTCATGTTTATATTGTACTACAGTTATGTGTTTACAGGTTTCCTATGAGTTGAATAAATTCCATGGCATCATGCCCTTACAAATTAATTTCATTTTGAAAATGAATTAGTGACAGGGCATCAAGGGCCGTTTTTTTTTAAACTCAAAGTATGAGGTAAAATCTTTCTGTGGCTACATTCATACGTCCAGGGTTTGCGCCCCACAACCAGATTTACTAAGGCAAATGAATTGTATTGTACATACTATATTACCACAATGACATGATCATCGTTAATAAGGAACATTGGGTCGATGATCACCAACAACGTGACTAACCTGTTTTTGTTTTTTTCTGCTGTGACAACATGAAGTGGAACTTTCAATGCCAACGTTATTCAACCAATAACCTTTGTGGCAACTGTAGTACAGTTGATGTATGGTTCAATTATGTAACTGTTTAAGACTAGGGGAAGATTGTAGTCATGGTAAATATACTACATGGTTAGGGTGAGGTTAAGTTTGGGTAACTTAAAAACACTTGGTTAAAGGGGAACTCCATGATGTCATTTAACATCAAAGACTGTTTACAGGTCTTGGGGAGTACTACGTGAAAAAAGTTGTATTTTGCGGCTCCAGAGGGATCTGCACAAAATCTTATGTATTGACTCAAGTGATGTTACTTGAGTCAGCGGCAGTTGGGTCTGAAGACTACTAGTTTGAAAATTAAAATAATTTGGGGGTGTGGAGTTAAAAAACAAGTGAGTTTACCAGACCTCTGTAGCTGCTCCTCATCTCTGCTTGAGGCTAGCATGCACTGACTTTACACACTGAGTGCATGTGTGGTGTCGTGTGAGTTTATCAGGGCCTTTAGACAACAAAACTGGTAGAAGAAACTTGAAGAAAGTTGAGCGGTGCATTGCCTTCAATTATAGAATATAGTTGTAGTTTATATTGCCGCGTATCTGGACATAATCATATTTACACACACTTGAGGGCTGACAAACCGTCTTTTTGGCTGGACGCTGTTCGAATGTATCTCACAGCAGTGTGCATGGTTTGCTATAGAGCTTGTGTCTACATTAATCTCAGGAATGGTGATGTGGCCCAGAGTTTAATAGAATGAGGCGTGGGTGTGGAGTAAGAGTCCCCCAGAGCAGAGTTATGGTCTTAAAGTACTAAAAAGCTTTTGACCCAGACCCTACGCACCCACTCACAGGGACACAGCACCTCTCTCCCAGCCAAACACATACTTTCATACTTTGGCTATGCAGCAAAGAAACACACACACTTGGATACACATGAAAAAAAACAGACAGAAGAAAGACAAGATATCAACTGAAACAACAAACATATTTTTCTCAGATGAAGATGAGCACAAAAAGTACCCAGCCACAGATGTCGTTGCGTTCGCTCTCCCTAGCTCTAACAAACACACACGTACACAGCAGAACACATCCTTGTTGTCTTGTGTTGCTCGTCAATGAGGAGCACATGACTTAAATTGGGTGTGGTGCGTGACCTCTTATCGGACAAAAGCGTCCCACAGAGAGAGCTGATGGGGGAGACTGTGCCTCCCCGCCTGTCCTGTCTGTCGGCAGTCATGAGGTCTCGATCCTGTTCGCCACGCTGTGTCTCGTGGTTCAAAGACCATAAAATGTTGGCGGCATGTTGTCATTAATCAGCTGCTTAGCCTGAGGAGAGAGGCATTAACTTGGAGAAAGGAAGAGCAAAAGACTTCTTTTTAAGGAGTTTAGCAAGAATGAGGCCTTTGAATATTGTTGCTACATCCTATAAATGTCTTACCTACAGGGCCCAATATCTCAGTGAGATTCTCTCAATGGTTGGTTTGTATTTCACTTATTTACCCTGAAGCCTCGACATGCTTATGCAGTCATGCAGAGCTAAATGCAAATATTACAAGTAATAGTGTATACTGTTTTGTCTCATTGACTGATCTCTTTTTAGTGTCTTACTGATGAGTCTGTATCATTTAACTGTCATAACGAGATAATCTGTATGCTATTTTAATAAGTCATATCATTCAGGGATTGTTTCTCGTCTCCTCAACATTGCTAGTCATACCTCACCAGTATCTCAGTACTAACATCCCAGCAGTACTGATGTTTTCACTGAAACAGTTTTGGACCCCAATTGGGCGAATACTATATATTTTAATGTTGCATCGTAGGTTTCACACTGCTAATAAAACTAATTGTTCATCAACTAGGGCAAGGTATCTTTTAGAAAATCAGTAAAATGGAGTCCAGTGATAAGAAAGGGAGAGGGGATGAGGGTTAAACGTTTACTACTGAACATCCTCTCAGAATGTTCCCCCTTTGATTTGGTTGATCGCTGAAACATGCTGGTAAAGTGTAACCAAAAGGGTGAAATCAAATTGAGCAGAAATGTCTGAAGGTGTGTGTGTGTGTGTGTGTGTGTGTGTGTGAGAGAGTGAGAGTGAGAGAGAGAGAGACGGCTGTCACATCACATGGTAGCGTCATTGAAAGACAGTGTCCTCAGGCAGCTGGCCACTTAGGGCACTCTAAATCGGTGTAGTGTTCACTATACAAGCTTACTGGGTTCATCCACTGAGATATGAAAGGGACCGATTGTCTGGTGCAGTGCTGATGGCTGTATAAAAATCAAGTGCAAAGGCTTTGAATCAGCAAGCCTACTGTATATGCTGCGACCATGGCTAATTGTGGAATGAATCGAAGGATGAATCGAGGGATGTAAAGGCAGATGCAAAGATAGATGGCTGTCCCTTTGAGGGATGGGTACCTTCAGGAGTTAATGCCCGAGTGGTGTACAGTGTTAAAGAATAAGTGGAGTAAAATAAGGTTTGTGAAATTTTTGATTTTTGGATGATGTATACTAATTATGTGAAAAATATTGAATAAAGATTCTGTTCAAAATAATATTAACTGTGTTGTCTCTGTGTAGAAAACTAGTTACTGTGTGTTTTAACTTTTAACTTGACAAAATGGAAAATGTCTCAATTGCCTCATATTAAGATAACACACACACACACACGCACACACACACACACACACACACACACACACACAAAACAGGTGGACACTATAGTTGTTAGCAAACACTCAAATAGGAGTAAATAGCACATTTGTTGGGGCACTACTTTCAGCCGCAAAATAATACACATTTCGTAATCTTGTGAGCATTTATGGCAGCAGGATGTTGTATGTGGTATTGACTCAAAACCAACAACAGTGCTCATGTTCAGCAGCAAGGGAAGGAAAATGTTATTCAGTACAATGGTGTGGCTCACTGATGTGTTTTTAATAGTTTTCGGAGAACAATGGCAATCTATGGCACAAAGGAATAAACTATATCAAGCTTTGGATACAAGGACCTTACTTGATAGTAGGATCAATCTTAGGATTTGTTTAAAAAAAAAAAAAAAGTACATCTGATAGGTCAGCTCATTTGTGTAAATTCTACTTGTGTATATATACGTAGTTTCTTGAGTTGCTGTGCAAGATAACTGCTATAAAATGTTGGTCCCCTGCTTTGGGTCCCCCTATTAAATACAGTAAGGCAACAAGTAAGATTCCTTCATTTAGGTCACATGTGAAAACACTGAGCAACTAAAGAATCGTTTACAGTATAACACACACAAACACACGCAAGCATATTTGAGGTAAAACCAGGAAGCTTATCCAGAGAATACACGTTATCAGGCTTCAACTGCTATGTAAAAAAAGTAATTGGGCCTCCATTGTCTATGCAAAGTAACAGCTAAAGAGACAGTCCCCTGAACTCATTGGGGAGAATAAACATGCAACTGGTCTAATGATCTAACTAACCTTGTTAGGTGTGATGTTGTGTGCGCACACACACACACACACACACACACACACACTGAGTCAGACATTCCATGCATATAAAATACACTTCTCTCTTACACAAATGTTTGATAAGCTAGGTCATTGTGTTAGTTTTTATGGTATGTTACTTGCTGCTATTTGCCAGCAAGACACATTCCCTTTACTGTTTTCTCAGGGAAAGAGGAACGACACAAATACTGCAACTTTGAGGGGTTTTAAAATAGACACTTTTTAATTGAAGCAGTTTTCAGTAACGTATGTGGTATGTGCTGATATTACTGTTATTCAGCATCTGTGGTGAGGGTTTATGTGAGTTTTATTCTTATGGCAAAGTTAGGCAAACCACAAAATTCCTTCAAATCCCTCCACCAAATTATTAACTGCTCCGAACAAAACAAATTGTTAGTTGCTTGGAAAGGTCACATGAAGTTTAGTTTGAATTAAAAAAAAGAGAGCTGATGGACATAAGCAGGATCTCATCGCCTTGACAGGGAGCAGTGTCCCTTTGATTTTATTATCAATTCCTCACTCTTTTGAAATTAAACCTTATGAAACCTCACTGTGGGAAAGCACCTATCTAATGAATTCAAAGAGAAAAAAAAGGAGAAAAAAATTATTTAACTTCCAATTATCCTACTTATCTAATTTTTTTTTTAAACAACTGGTTCCACCAAACACATGAAAAGCAGTTTAACTGTTGAAGGCGGGTAATGCACCCCACCCAAAGAGCTACATCATGTGGCCCATTAATAAAGCCTATGAGCCACACACTGGAGCTGCATCTCACGCCTACCCATAATGCCTACGGGCCTGACCCAGGAGCTGCATCAGGAGGCCCGGTCGTACAGCCTGCGATTCACACCCTGGAGCTGCATCGGAGGAACTGCTCACATGGTCCAGCGGGACCAGTCTAGGATTTGCAACAATGCAGACACGCCTTATCCGTGCTGCTTTTCTGCCAGACACTGAACAGACACATGCAGATAAAACAGCAAAGGCACAAAGCCAGATTAACTCACACCTACGAACTTTAAAATACAGTTCCTCGTATCCTATATTCAAAACACCAGCTGTTAACAATAACTAAATGGGCTTAAATGTCCGCGGTAACTTGTGTGTTTATCATCGGTAAATATACACAGCTGTTAGCATCCAGTGTAGCTAGTGAACAATGCTGGCAGCTCCACACCTCCAGCACAAGGGACACATTACGAGAAATAGGAGGAGGAACTGGCCCGCTCACTCTACAGACCCTAGTGTGTGTGTGTGTGTGTGTGTGTGTGTACACTTGTGAGTGTTCAATGTAAAATGTCCTCATCTTAGAGTAGGATGAAAACTGATAGCAAGTCACAATGATGAGAACATGCTTGCAAAGTGTAAAAGCAAAAATTTAAGATTAACTAATGCAGGCAAACTAACTTGGCTTCAAGCTTCAAGCATAATCACTCGTTCCCTTGACCATCACACATTCTCTTGCTTGCATTAGTCAAGTCCCACAGAGGGAGATGATGTTTCAGATGCAAACAGAGCGGTGCAATGCTCACTCGCTGGCATGTTCCATTGCCTAACCTGTTGATCAGGCTCTTTCTCAAAAGGCCTGAAATGCATACAGTATTTCACCGTTTCTGTTAAAAGCGGAAGGTGGTTTGTCTGCCAAGGACCCCGAGCTAAAAGGGATTCATTTATTTTAAAATTCCCATAAGCTGGGCAAATTGTAGGTATCAAACACTGACAAACTGGTTAAGTTTGTGCAAATCTGCACGCGGAATCGAATCACCAGTGAGCAGAGTTTTGAGCCGCAGTAAGCAAAAAAACCTATTTTTGCCTTTATAAACGCAAGATGTTGATAATGATGTGGGTGAAAGGCTGAACAGACAACAAGCAGTTGCCAGAGAATGAATAGCGTCTGTCTGGGTTTTGCAAGAGTATGAAATCTCCAATTTCAACAGCAATCCCTATGGCCTACAGCGACACATGACCCCAACACTGCACTTGGTCACTGGTATAGTTTGCTATGAACACACACCCACACACATACACAGGAGGACCCCCCACTCCCTCGGCGATCACTGTCTCTTAGTGATCCCTTTTTTTCGGATGGCCGCCGCGAGTAGCAGACGGTTTTGCCATCCCTTTCCCAAAATAGCCACCCGTTAGCACAGCCAGGTCAGATGGTTTTGAAACATCCATGGCAAATGGTGCTGGAGTGGAGGGGTGGAGGGGACAACAAGTGTGTGACCACCTCTTGGAGAGCACCAGAGAGGCGGTCATGGGTGGTTCTCAAGTGGAGGTTTCTTTCACACTTGGGTAACAATGAGTGCTGAGGAAGAAAGAGGGGTGTCTAAGAAAACCTGGCATTGTGTGCGTGTGCAAGCAACAGGTGGTGGACATTTGATTCATAACATTTTAACATATAGATATAGAAAGCCAAAGTCATGACGCCACATCCGGGTAAGCCTCTATTCCACTAGCTTCTGTAACTCAATGCAATCTAGGCATGGGCCGGTATGAGATTCTGACAGTATAACCTTCAGAAAGAAATATCACGCTAACTTATGGCCCAATTATCACCGACACATTGGCCAACTTTAAACAGGTGGAGGAGCAACTGTGCTACACCAATAAGTTGCACGTGAATACCACAATATGGCACAATACACACTTAATGTCTGGTAACAAACCTTTTGTTTGTAACCAGTGGAGTGATAGAGGTATTTATACTCTAGACCACTTATTCAATGAGAAAGGTATGTTGAGTTTTGAAGACCTGAGAGCTAGTTTTGAGGTCCCCAGGACATCCTTTTACTTTTCTCTTTGCTTAAGATCAGCCCTGAAATTTTATGGATTGCCATACAGTCTTGAGGTGCATCCAGTCATTAAATAGTTCTTTGATTTTCACGTGAGAGGATTAGTGTCTGAGATTTATGCTAAGCTGTTGCAAGTATCCATAGGAGAACTCCCATTGGTAAAAAAATGGGAACGAGAGCTGAGCCCTGAGGGGAACACAATTAACTGGGAGACAGTTTGGGACAATATTTTCCACTGTTCAAAGAACCCAAATCACCAGTATATCCACTTCAACATATGCCATAAGACATATTGGACTCCCTAGAAGAGATATGTCTTGGAAGCCATTCCCACTCCCTATTGTACGTTCCGTCAACCTGAACAAACTTTCCTGCATATGGTCTGGGAGTGTGAACAGGTACATGAGTTCTTGCATAAAACAACATCAATACTATCTGATGTGATAGGATGTCCAATTCCTACTGACCTGATTGTTCCGTTACTTAATGATGACTCTAAATTACACCGGCTCGAGAGACAGAGGAAGATTTGGCTAGCCGGCTCAACTGCAACCAAGAAAATGATAACTCAATGCTAGCTCCCCCGACTCGCTTTGTATAAAACAGTGGTTAGCGTATTTTCTAGACATAGTTATGCTTGAGCTCGCTACAGCAAGGATTAACAAAGCCAAATAATCAACTATCAACCTATGGCAAAGCACAGCAGACCTAATGACCTCGGCACCACAAGAACTAGAGGAGAGTGATTAGGCAAGGCGTGATTTCTGTTTGTTTGTTTTTCTGTTTTATGCACCATATGACACTGACTGTCATACATTGTGGTGTTTATTCTGTATGTCTGAATAAATGGTGCTAATAAACAGTTGATCCCAAAAAAAGAAAAAAATATCACGATTTCAAGGTATTACGGTATTGCAATTACAGCTATAAATGTACAGCGAGGAAAATACGTATTGAACTATAATTTATTCAACATTTTTCTCAGTAAAGATATTTCTGATGGGGCTACAGGCATGACATTTTCACCAGATGTCAGTTATCCACACATACAAAGATATCAAAATAAATAAGTCCATAAATTAAGTTGTGTGTAATAAAGTAAAATGACACAAGGAAAAAGTATTGAACACACTTGCTGAAATTAATTTTATACTTCAAGACAAGCTTCAAGACACCTTCAGTGATGAACTATAGGCTCAGCCCCCTCTGCCTACACAATACAAGAGCTCTCTGGTTCACATTTCCAACGCAGCCTCCTCCATATGTTTTATTTGTATTTCATTATCTCTTTTTTTCCCCCCCCATCTTTATTTTTTTTGTTTGTTGTTGTTATTATAGTGGTCTTGTCTGGTGTCCATATGGGCAGATATTGTGCATGCATGCACTGATGCTTGAGTTGCCCTATGACTGTTTAGTAATGTGAGGAATCTTTTCATGCTTCTTATTCATCACTGGTAACCTGTACTTATGTTTAAAATCAATAAAAATTTCCAATCACAAAAAAAGAAAAGCTTCAAGACACCTCCTGTAGGAAGAAACAAGTCGCACACATTGCTCAGCTGTGATTTTTGCCCATTCTTCCACACAAACTGTCTTCAAATCTTGAAGGTTCCGGGGGGTATCTTCTATGAACTCTGATCTTCAGTTCTTTCCAGAGGTTTTCAATTGGATTCAAGTCGGGTGATTGACTGGGCCATTCTAACAGCTTGATTTTCTTTCTCTGAAACCAATTGAGAGTTTCCTTGGCTGTGTGTTTGGGATCATTATCTTGCTGAAATGTCCACCCTCGTTTCATCTTCAGCATCCTGGTGGATGGCAGCAGATTCTTATCAAGACTGTCACGGTACATTTCTCCGTTCATCCTTCCTTCAATTATATGAAGTCTTCCAGTGCCAGATGCTGAAAAACAGCCCCACACACCCCCCCACTTCCAAACTTCATTGTTGGTATGGTGTTTTTAGGGTGATGTGCAGTGCCATTTCTCCTCCAAACATGGTGTGTGCTATGACAGCCAAAGAGTTCAATTTTGGTCTCATCTTACCAGATTATACTCTCCCAGTATGTCATTGGCTTGTCCAGATGTAGTGCAGCAAACATTAAGCGAGCTTCCACATGCCTTTTCTTGAGCAGTGGTGTGCTGCGTGGTGTGCGTGCATAGAGGCCATGGTGGTTGAGTGCATTACTAATTGTTTTCTTTGAAACAACTGTACCTGCTTCTTCGAGTTCTTTCTGAAGATCTCCGCAAGTAGTCCTTGGTCTTCGACAACTCTTATAAGTATTCTATCGACTCCTCTGTCAGAAATCTTGCGAGGAGCACCTGATCGTGGCCGGTTAGTGGTGAAATGATGTTCTTTCCACTTCTGGATAATGGCCCCAATAGTGCTCACTGGAACTTTCAGAAGTTTAGATATTCGTCTGTAACCAATGCCAGCTGTATGTTTTTCTACAATAAGCTTGCAAAGGTCTTGGGACAGCTCTTTGCTTTCACCCATCATGAAATACTTCTTATGTGACACCTTGGTAATGAAAAACCTTTTTATAGGTCATCAATTAGGACTAATCCAGCTATTAATTTGCACTAATAGGGGGCCAGATTGCTTCCTAAATACTGACTGATTTCAGCTGGTTTATTGGCTTCCCATGCATTTTTACACCCCTTTTTATTCATGCGTTCAATATTTATTCCCATTATCATTCTACTTATTACACATAACTTTTGTCACGGACATACATGTATTGATTTCTTTGAAAAGTAGGTTTCACTTTGGCTCTCTGAGTATAGTACATATGTAGTAAAAATGTACGTATGGGTATTACAGAAAAAATGTTAAGGGAAAATGTGGGGTAAAATTGCTTACAGTACCCCAAAAGTATATTTGTTAAAGCTCCAAACATTCAGATGGCAAACAGTGGTTTCTAAGAAATAAATAAGGATTTGTGTTTTCACAGAGTAGTAAGAACCATGACAAGTGGACTTATGAACTTCAACTCCAATACATTTAGCTGACAAATTTATAGGCAGTAGTGAGCAATCACATGCACCATTTGGTTTGACTGATGTCGCATCGAAGGTACTTTCAGCCATGCTAGCACACACCCTGTGGAGGAGTTGGCTAACAGTTAAAATGATCTGGTGCCAGGCAAACCAGAAGATAGAACTTACTCTGTGTCTCTTTCACATGCAAGCTTTTTGATTATTGATTCAGATAAGTAGGCCGAAGCTTTGTCTTCTAATGACTTAATCAACTCTTTTTCTTTCATACCATTCACCCTCCCTCCATGTCTACCTTCAGGCACCAACCGTGGCTTGAACATGTTGAGTCACGTTGGAACAAAAAGCCCCATTCACACACACACACACACACACACACACACACACACACACACACACACACACACACACACACACACACACACACACACACACACACACACACACACACACACACCCTTTTTTGTCCTAAATGACACACCATCATGGTCCCTCACTGGCCTTTTCGCAGGCATAAGCTCTGGTCAGGGGTGATTTATTCATTTTATTGACTTATTTTCACAACGTTGAGAAAACTGCAACTCACCAGAGGGCTGGTTAGCTAAGCTTTTATTTTTAAGTTCTATTTCTTTCCCTTTGGCACTATTCGATTAGTGATCCAAAAATTAATTTGTTTTATCTGGTTTTGTGTCTTCTGGTTGTTGTTTTTTTATAGTGTGTATTATATTAAGCTGATCTCCGTACGTAAGCAACTGAAAATAAAAACTCAATAGAAAAACCAAGGTTTCAACATGAATGATGTTAATGTCAATCATGGAAGAAGTTAGTACTCAAAACCTTTACTTGAGTAAAAGCACCAATAACACAATGTAAAAATACTCAATTTCAAGTAAAAGTCCTGTATTCCAAATTTTACTTAAGCAAACTAGAAAAATTCAAAACTTCAAAACACGTTTCTTCTCTGTAAATGCAAGGATAAGCTGCACACATTATAATAATGATGATATGTGAACGATAATATACTGTATATGCTACTACTTAATGGGAAAAAAAAAAATTATAAAAACAAATCACAAATTCTTGTAAAGGCCTTTTTACTGATGTGCTATTTTAAGGAGATTTACAGGATCTCCACCATTTTGCCTTTATCATGACAGCAGTATAAAACATGTTTTCTCTAAGCACTGTGCCATTATTCACACCAGCAGTCTACATATGAGGAGTCTCTGTGCAGGTCACAATATTTGAGTCACACACTAGTGTGTATGCCATATATAGACTGTGACAATAGGTTCATAAAGAGACAGTTCACCGTCACCTTTATGGCCTTTTGATTGATTTCTGAACTGCCTTCTATTTTGAACAGGAATCCTGGCAGATGTGAGTTGGTGAAAATTTTATTCTTCAGACACTTTTTTTTTATTAACTTTACTTTTGAATGTAATGGTAAGTTTATCTTTTGCTGCTCAGTTTTAAACTAAAAGTGTGCTCCCAAGAGAGACAGTCGCAAACAAAAGGAAATTAGGGATGGAAAAGTAAGAGGCCTCTCAAAGAGTTCAGTTAAGCTAATTTGCCTGGAAAAGCTTCCTTCTGTGCATGATAGTTTTCTCTGGGCATGGGGGTCAAGTTCCCAGTCAGAAAATGAGTAGATTATTCAGCACATTTGCTTTGATACTGCGAGGAGGGGCTCAGGGGCAGGAGCAATCCCTGGGGGAAACTGTCTACCTGTGAGTTATTAGACTATTATTCAAACACACAAGGCTTCTACTGCCAACATCCATTCCTGTAGGCTAACTGTTGTTGCATGTTGCCACCTGCTTAAAAAAATACATACTAAAATCATCTTTTATACAGGCCAAATGCACACATAATTATGTTTAATATAAAAGAGCATTTCAATTAAGTCTCTACATCTACATGTAAAGTGTCAAGCTTCCCCACAGCAGATTTTCATATTTATGCTAGAAGAAAAGTCAGATGATCACCAAAGTCATTAGAATTTGACGTCATCTAGAGAATCATGAACGTCTGTACAAAATGTCATGGGAATTTCTGCAGTAGTTGTTGAGATACTTCAGTTTGGAAGTGGTGGAACGACCATGCCTGAAGCCAAAGAAAGAATGTCTATGTTTCTATGAACTGAATGAATATACAGCATGGTGAAGAAAACGTCTACAGTTAGTACCCCTGGAGGACAGATCTATACACAGTATAATGGCAGCACAGTACTGTTTGAGTAAAGCTGGCAATCAGTTAGAGACACTGTGGTTGACTGTACAAACTTTCAACATATTTTTTCTTGTGAACCCAGACAGATTTTTCAGACTATTGTGTTTGCTTATCTGCAGCATGAGTTGCATCATTTAGAGTAATGTACCATAAAAATGATGCAACTCTCTCACTTGGCATGAAAAATACATATCTACTGGCTACTGTGTATTTCATCCTTACATAGCAGGGGTACAGCAAGGCTTTAGGCCCCTGTTAAAAAGCAAAGTTTTACATGCCAATTTTCTCAGAATATTTGAGGCATATTTTAATCTTCCTTTAACTCTCAATTGGGTCCTGACCCAGATTTAGAGAAAAAAGCCTGTAGGGGACTGTGTAGACCTACAGCACAGTGTACAGTGTGTGTAACACTGGCAGGGTGTGGTGAGAACAGGAGCCATGATGCAGAATACCAATAAGAAAGAGGAGAGCTTAGAAAGCAAGGATGACTCAGTGTCATCACCCAGACTGTATCTCAGTACAAAAGGGGCTGGGGTTAAACCCTGTCTCCCCACACCCACTCTCTATCTCTCCCATCCACCCAGACAGGGTGAGGAAGAGACCAGAGGGTGGTGGACTTCACCAAACCCTACATCAACCCAGATTCAGAACAAGCCAGCACCAACTTAGTGTGAGTCACAAAGGAATTTTCCTGACATATTTTTAACCAAAGACAATCTTTCTTACTTTCAACTTCCTATTTGAGATGTGTGGTAAGTAATCTAGGTCATGTGCACCAAGGCCTACAAGTTTCGGCTTTACTGAAGACACACCTTACTCAATATTAGCGATCATCTAAATATATATAAATCTGCACTTGTTTCCTATGATTATAGTGTTTCATCAGACAACTATTTAAATAAAAAAAATTTGTCTAAAATTATGACTTAAAAGGTACTGTACTAAGCAGGTTGGTCTGTTGGGGTTTGGAAACACAGCATTCAAAGTTGGCAGCAGTGAATCAAGAGTGTTTCACAGCGTTTACATTCTAAAGCACAAATAAAACACACCCACACCGTCGCACAACCCTGCGGTAAGATGCCCCATTGCTGGATTTTGTGTGAATGCAGAGCTTCATCCTGTCGCTGTATGGTTGTGTTTGTGTCGGTCAAACAGAAGCAGCACAAACACATGGTGACAGCGATGTGAACGGGCTGGACACACCCTGTGGGCTGTTATTGGCTGGGGGTTACACACTCATGTGGGGCCCACAGACTATGATTGACGCCCAGAAAAGTCCCGAACAGAGCAAAATAAGAAAATACAGGCAGAGGGCAGGATCTCAGCAGAAACAGACACCGCCACACAATTCTAGTGGGTCATTAGTCAGGATTGATAGGGATTCATTTTATTATTTTATTATGAGTCTATACATTTTTTAAATTTTTTTTTATAAAAATGCTGCTTAGTATGCCTTTAATGGTAGTTCTTTGGTCTTAATCCACTGAATGCCTTCGCTCCACTTAGATCCCTTTCCAGACCAGACATACGTTAACATCAGAGAAGTCCAAATGTCTTGACAAACCAATGTGCAGTCTGACTGACAAGACAACCTGTGTACATATGTCTTCTTATTTGTCACACCTTTACAGTGGGTCATTTCATCAAACAGATATATCACAAGTGTTGCACAAGCCATTCAATTAGCTCTGTGGATGACTCTGTGTGTGTGTGTGTGTGTGTGTGTGTGTGTGTGTGTGTGTGTGTGTGTGTGTGTGTGTGTGTGTGTGTGTGTGAACTGAGCTTCTGTGATAGTGTCTCTGTGGGTGTTTTCTGTGTGTCTGTGAGTGTGTATCGGAGGGCCGTAGGCTCAAACTATTAAGATCAGTATAGTGGTTAGATATGTGATCTGAAGGATGATACTTCAGAAATAAGAACAAAGCAGATGCTGTTCCAGAAAAGGAACTGTGCGGGGCCAACATACAAGCCCTGGGGGACCCCCCCAACAATGCTAGCTTCAGAGCAGCTATTGTAATTGGCCAAATATATTACAGACAACAGTTAAACCTCATTCACTATAAAGCACTGCCAAGAAAACCTGCTGCTATTATTGGCACATTTAATGATCAGGACTTGATATTTCTGACAGAAACTATCAGGGACTTTTGGTTATGTTGAGTGTGTGGCATACAGAAGTGGTCGGTGAATTAAAAAAAAAAAAAAAAAAAAAAAAGGAAAGATAATGCAGAGCAGAATTAAAAGATAAACAGAGATAAAGACAGCAAGATCATACAAGAGACGAAGATCAAGTGGCATTATTTTAGAAGAAAATTTTAGAACAGTTAGGAGAGATGGAGAAAGACTGAAAGTACGAGAGGAGAAGACCAAGATAAACCTGAAGAAATCAAAAGAAGAGGAGGAAGGAGGAGATGGACAAAAAGAGGAGTGTGTCAGTCAGCAGATTAAGGGGAGTCAAGACATCTCATTCATTGCTAAATAACTACAAAAACACACAGGACAAACAAGAACAAAAACTATGTATCATCAGATGTACATAACGCATACCTTTACAACACTGATGGCACATAGTCCAACCGTGCCAGAGCTGAATTAAGAAAAGCCAAAATTTAGAAGGCCGACTGGAAAGGAATGCCAAAGCTACCATTTTAATGTTCCGGAGCTACAGTTTAGCCACGATGACACATTAAACCTGAATAAAAAAGCCAAGTGGTCAGACAAGAAGCAACATGAATGAGAAGTCCTCCAGAAAACCGTTTGTGTCTGCAAATCATTTAAAATCCTGCTGGCATCCAGGAAGTCTGAGTAATTTAAATATTTAAAAAATGTGTATGTATATATATATATATATATATATATATATATATATATATATATATATATATATATATATATATATATATATATATATACACACACACACTGTTTATTAGAACTATTTCAAATTTAAACCTAACAAATAAAGTTAATTATATAAATATATATACTCTTTATTAGAACTATTTCAAATTTAAACCTAACAAATAAAGTTAATTATATAAATAGGTGTAAAATGCATGTATAATGGCGATCACTATATATATATATATATATATATATAAGATATATTAAGATAACTAATATTGTTATTAAACAGTGAAAAGAAAATTGCAAATTGTTCCTGTGATAAAATTAATTATAGCCTACACTGTCTTATTAAACAGTGAAAAAAAAATGTAATAATAATGATTTTAATGTTTATATTAGACTGTAATCATTTCCTTTCATATATATATAATTTTACAGGAGAAAACAAATTAAGACATTTTTGTTAAGGAAAGCAACTCTTTTTCCATTATACCAATATGAGATATCTATTTTATAATCATAAAATTAGTGCTGTCATTTAAACGCAAACCCATTTTAACGGCGTCAATTTTTTTTTATTGCAAGATTAACGTTCTTTTTGGCCCAGCAAACTTTGTAGTTTTTTCACATGCTGTTGCAACAACTAGTAACATTAGAAAAACTACCGGATCTAGCTAGACCGGACCAAATAGCAACGCAGATTTCGGTGCCTTATTTAGGTGCCACTTAGATGCCTATGCTTCTTTCTGATGCTCCGAAAACGGACGTTAGAGGGAACTGAAACATTGCTGCACAGGAGGCCAGCCAACACTACACTTAGCAGCAGGTAACGTTAGCCTACCGTTAGCTAGCAGCTGGATTAAATATGGTTTACAGCTAAAAGGTGTAAAGTGTGTCTGTATTTCACTGAAGAGGACTCCAACACCGGACTGTAGCTGCCATTGTCTGAAAAACACAGTCATGATGTTATGTTGCTCGCCTCGCCAGCCTCGTGGTGCATTCACCGTTTTGTGCTCCTGTTTTTTTTAGATCAACTTTTTATTGTTTTATATTTTTGAACATACAGAACAGACAAATACAATTGAACAAGGTGCTCCTTTTTAATATATATATATATATATATATATATATATATATATATATATATATATATATATATATATATATATATATATATATATTTCGGTTCAGGCACCGTTTTAAAAGTATCTTATGTTAAGAGCATTAAAATGAGAAAAAAAATAATGGGACAAAAATAAATCAAGGGACATTTAAAATAGATAAAATGTGCGATTAATTGCGAGTTAACTATGACATTAATGCGATTAAATATTTTAATCGTTTGACAGCACTACATAAAATATATAAAATACTAACATGTTTTTTTTCTCCAGCCAAATAGGTATTTGAAAAGACGGACATCATTGTGTCAGAAAGGCATTACATTTTATTTACGTTTTAGGTGCTGAAAACCTTACAGCATAAAATCAGCATTACTCTCTTTATCTTATATTTTCAAGAACTCACAGCCTTGAAACTGTGCTACCATGTTTGCAACTGTGCTTGGCAGTAACCGGCTCCAGCACGACAGCGCAAGCACATAAACATGTATGAGTTCATAAATATGAGCCCATTCGGTCGATCTTCAACAAATTTCTCTTTTATTGCACTTATTGAACCCAGTACATCTGAAATAGCTTAAGGCCTTGATCCAGCCAAATTCTCAGAAAAAAAGTAATTTTCGCTCCATTTTCAGCAGACCTTGGTTTGCGCTTTGGCAGCAGGAGCCGAGCCAAGCACATTTCTCTGAGTCATCAAAGAGGGGGGAGGAGAAAGAGGAGGTGGAGAAGAAGAAGAAAAAGGGGGAGGAGGAGAAGCAGGAGGTGGCAAGTCCGGAGTTCCCCTCTCACTCTTGCAGGCGAAGGCCTACACTGAGCAGCAACAAGCTGAGAAAACCATGCTCTATTGTTTCAGCCCCGCTGGCAAAGTGAGCCTTCCTGAAACTCAGCAAATAACACACACACACACACACACACACACACACACACACACACACACACACACACACACACACACACACACCTGCCAAAGTGGTAGAAAGCTGTTGTGTGAGAATCTTACTTTCGTAGAATCTGTTGTTTGCTTTGCCTGGAAGCCTGACAAAACATACTTCAAACACAACCTAAAAAACAAAACAAAATCGATGAGAAAGTGTTCCCTAAAGCATTTGTAACTGAAAAAATAACATAATATTCAATGTGTCTCTAATGACAAGTTAGATTAGTGTTGCCTCAGTGTAGCAATTAGGTAGATGGTGCGTGTGACAAGTTAAAATTATTAATCCTCAAAAATACATAGCTCTAAGTAAACAAATTAGAAAGATTATTTTTTGGGCATTTTCAGCCTTTATTTTGATAGGACAGCTGAAGATACGAAAGGGAAGAGAGAGGGGGGGTACCACATGCAGCAAAGGGCCACAGGTCAGAGTCGAATCCGGACCCGCTGCGTTGGTGAGTAAACCTCTATTTATGGGCGCCCGCTGTACCAACTGAGCTTTTCTTTGAGAAAAGAACAAAGAATGGCACTGAACTCATTCTTAAAAAAGGAACATCTGTTCGGAGTTTTGCCGACCGGATCTGCCAAAAATTTTAAGTTTAATCTATCAACTAGATTCGCTACCTTCTTCGTTGCTCTGCCTGGTTGTAGCGCTATCCTATTGCGTGCAGAGGGAATTTGAAAGACAACCGTTTATCCCGCCGCTCGGATTGAGCTCCGTCAATCGTGAGTTCCCAGACCCAACATCTTGATGTGGGTCTGGCTTGTCAGGCTATTAAACTGCATCAATTGTGGCTAAGATATATAGCTTTGGTCTGATTATTTTATATCTGAAAAAAAGTCTGAAAAAGTCTTATAATTGGGGTCTAGACTTTCAGCTGTTCAAGTCACAGAACTTAAAGGAATATTTCACCGCTGGAAAGCTGAATATATCTTTAAATTGGGTCACTTATGTAGTTGAAATGTGAAGAAAAAAAAAATTGAAATTGGTGCCTTCTAGGCTGAGAAAAGCCAGAAAATGTGTTTTTGGCTTATATGGATGAAAGACACCAAATACCAGAATGCATCTGCTTTGCTGCTTTATGAGTCCACTCCCAAGCCAAGCCTACCGCTTGACAAACAGACAGAGGAATTCAACTCAACTCATGCGTGTTTTATTATTATTCAACCATGTACACGAAACAACGTTTCATCGTGACTCAAGTAGTGTTACACATTTGAAATATATAAAAACGACATACGAAACAGGCTACATTTAGTGCACACACACTTTATAGGTTCCGTAAAGTTCAGCTAACGCATACTAGCATTAGCACTTGGTGGGCTGTAAACACCGAGTATAAACACAGACGTGAATTAGCGTGGAATGTAGAATGGTCGGCATTTAACATTCACAAACTCCACCAGCAGTTAGCAGTTAAATGGATACAAATCACCACATTTCTGCACCACTCCATGTTAACACAGCCCACCTCTTTTACCCGGCGACAGAGCCTCTCTAGCTCGGAGGGCTAGCAGGCCTGGTAGCTGGACAGTCTGGTACACTATTCAAGCATGTTTCCACAACAACAAAAACACAGCAGTCTCTGAACTCGCGTTGGGGAGTTTCGTTGAAGGTGGATGTAGTCCAGTTTGTTGTTTAATGAGCGGACACTTGCAAGCAGGATTGATGGGACAGGTGGCTGGCTAGCGTTAGCTTTCCACTTAGCCCATGAGGATGTCCCCTAGCCGGCTAGCGGCATCGAGCGACACCGCTGGTCTCCGTGCAGGCGAAGCTCGCGTAGTGTGCTGAGTAGGGCTGCAACAACGAATCGATAAAATCGATAAAATTCTTTTACTAAAAAAGTTGGCAACGAATTTAATTATCAATTCGTTGTGTCGCACAACCATTAGGCCACCTAGTCGCGGAGATAAAAAAAAAAATTGAGTTGAGCGCAGAGCAGAGCAGCGCGGAGCAAAAGAAAAGAAAAAAGAGCAAAGCGGGGGTAGAGGAAAAACGGAGAGAGACCGGAGAGACCCGTAACGTTGTTCTGAAACACACGGCGGAGGCAGAGAAATCAGTACGGCCCAAGTCATCCAAGGTGTGGGAGCATTTCACACTAAATAAATCAAAAACGTGTTAATTGCAAGATAAGCAAAAGCGACACGGCATGGCACGGGCGCACCACGGTGATGAATCAGCACCTAAAACGTAAACATGTTGGAGTCCTTGATGAGGTGGAAGGGAGTTCAACAGCAGGGTAAAGTCGCTACACAATCCTACTTCTGTTCCGTTCTGAAGTGAGGAACGTACCGTCCCTCCAGTAGCTCTTCTGGTGCTGCCGTTTACTCGTTATCCAGCTGACTAGCATGACAAGCTAGCGTTAGCTCGGTAATAACAGTAATAAAGCCGGGGTGGTATACTTTGCAAGACTAAAGACACTGTTTTATAAACTCGCCTTTTTTGGCCCATTAATTTTTCAATCTGTTATGTATATATTATGTGCTTTGTCCCATATCAGTTATTGTTGACAAATATAATAGTGTGTGGTGTATAAACGAACTTAACTTGCACTTACTACAATGATGGTAATAATTTAATGACTAAGTGTCTGCCTTGTCTGTATCTGCTATTTGGGTTACTTACCTTTACACAACTATTAACTAAAACAATAAGTATGCATGTATTGAGTTGATGTAAATTAATGCTTTTTTTTATCCGATTCATCGATTAATCGAAAAAATAATCGACAGATTAATCAATTATTAAAATAATCGTTAGTTGCAGCCCTAGTGCCGAGTATTCCGTCTGTAATAACGTTTCCTGCATATTCTCCGATCTGTACCAAGGTATCCCGGTGGTACACACGTGCGGTAGTTTGAATGCACATAATTGTTGTAAATGTTTGCTGCTGAAAACAGAGAGCCTGTTTAGCGAAGCTTCAAGATGGCTGACAGTCATTTTCATTAAAAAACGTTAAATATTTTACAAAAGCTCCCACAAAATCAGGCATTTTGGGCTGCAACAATCTAAAAAAAAGGCCGCAAAATCCTGGAGGGACTGATCTTAGGGACCGTTCGGTATTTATGGAATGGACCACCAGAGGAAAATAGGGGAGGGTCATGTCTTTTTATTCTTTGTTGAGGGGAGGGTCACACAACGTTTTTTAGTCTAGGGGGGATGGTCACCCAACTTCTGTATTCATGGAACACAAGTTTGGAGTTGCTTTCTTTGAGAATGCAACCCTATAAGCTAACTGCGCCAACTGTTGCCAAAGTACCTTCACTGACATGAAGATGGAATATAATGACGCTGACTTGTTGAAAGGTTTCACGTTGCCTCGAGCTGGAGTACCCACGGAAAATACTGAGCATCCACGTGTGCCAGACTGCCAGTAGGCTACATTCATTTAAAATGAAACATTGCAGTTGTTACTAAGTGGAGCGTGTGAGCGCTGATCGCGGTTACGTGTCAGTTAAACTTGAGAAGTGGCGCTGTCCTGAGTTGAAAGATAGCCTACTTTACGGCTTTATTATAGTTAATAGGCGTGTGTGTTTGTGTCGGCCGCTGTCCATTTCCTAAGGTTCTGAAATGCAAACATTTTTTTTACTACATTTTTTTTAAAGGGCGTGTGCACATGAGCACCCACGGAGGAAAACATAAATTGGAAGTGAATTTAGTAATTAAATAGCAGACAAACAGTTTCCAGTTGTTTCAATGAGACAACCTGTAGGGGGACTGAAGTGGGAAAGTTCTCTAGTGTTTTAACTGAATTTCTGATTGGGCGGGCCAGCTGTCAATATGGGTTATTACCCAGTGTGCTTTGTTGAATGGTCTCAATGTTTTATGGTTTTATTTCATGTGAATACTAGTTTACTAGAGGAGTAACTTAGTGTTTGAAGTAATGCAGTAATGCAGGAAAGTGTGCATTTAGTTTCCCTGTTTATTGTGTTTCCAAAACAATGTTAGTGAGTAAATCTACTGAAATGGTCACCATAATAGTGGAGTGTGGTGTGTAAGATGTGAAAGCAGAGGTTAAGTCGTGTATGTCATGGTTGTAAAAAACAGTGGTTATCTGTACATCTTTGCCAGGCACAAACCAGTACAGAAGCCATTAATAAATTGTTGGGGAGGGTCATACCTTTATTCCTAATCATTTTTGGAGGGTCATAGAAAAATGTATTGCTGGCAAAGGGAGGGTCAAGTTTATTTTGACTAATGATCTCAAAACTCCTCTGGTAGCCCCTTTAATAAAAAACCAACAGTCCCTTACTATAGATAAAACTAATTATTTATCCAGCTACAAAAAGCCTGGACGTCGGAAGTAGAAGGGAAGTAGAACGGAAGTAAAACGAGGCGTTGTCATGGAGATGTTACACCATCTGAAAATGCAAACAGCTAGAGAAAATCTTACCGTGATTCTCAAGGCGGCCGCTTCCAAGAGACTGACAGGAGAGTGTGTGATTACGTGACAGAAAAACGGAATGATCATTCAGCTGAAGGCCTTGAAAATGTTTACCATTAATTTAAATGTGACACTTTCATCTAAAGAGATATTGAAAATATTTCATTTAAAAAGATGTTAAAAACAACAGCCTACCTTATTTTATTCAATGTGGTTTTATTAGAATTATTTTCAAATAAAATTATTTTCTTTATGAAAACAATATTTGGCTTTTATAAAGTATTTTTCTAAAAGTATAAAGTATGTTATCTTATATTCGGACCAATACGGTAATTTAAGTGCGCTTGTAAACGCTGTCAGCATTCCAGCTAGAGGCAGGACCCTGCAGCAGTAGGTGCTGCGTGGAAGACAAAATAGACAATGCTGTCACATGATTAACAATGGTTTCTAAGTAGCAACTGGACATTGCTCACCTTGCAGGAATCACCACATCTTCATTTATAATAGTTTTAAATATAAAAGGTTATATTGATAACCCATCTGACAGCTTGGCATCTTCGTACCAGCTAAGAGCGTAATAGGTAGAAGGTGGACGAAAAGCCAAATGAATGGCATGGCAGAAGAAAGTTAACTAGGTGAAATGCAGCAGCTTTGAAGTACAATCCTTCATTTCAGTTCTTTGGCTCTGTTCAAACAGTCCGCAGGTTCTCATGTCCTCCTGGACCTGTCAGGCAGCTCCACTGTTTGTTTTCCACTCCAACGTGAGGACAGATTTGGACAAGGGTGACAGCGGAGTCTATTTTCACCACCTGGAAGCTTGGAATGGAGGGGAGGGAAACTCAAGACTGGTTTTACCCGCTTCCTGGAAACGGTAAAACAAGCGGGAGGCCCCACTGTCAGGGAAAGGGGTAGAGAGCGACTGTGTGTCAAAGAGAGCAGAGAGAGAGACTGAAACCTCTGCTCAACAGATAAGCAATATGTGTAAATGCATGAGTGATAATGTTTATGTGCCTATGAGTGTGTAAGAGAAAATGATTGAATGGTATAGAGCACATGCTCCAGCCAGAGGATTTGCCGATGCCCACGAAGATCTGTTTTCAGTGAGTGCCCCTGATGACCCCCCCCCCCCCACAGAGGATGCAGGAGTCAGTGCCAACACGCACAAACACCCACCCACACGGACACACACCCACCCACCCAGACACCCACCCACACGGACACACACACGGACACACACACAAACACACACACACCCACACGGACACACACACACACACACACACGTCATCCAGGCCACATATCTCAGCAGACATAGATACAGGGGTGTCTAAGGGCACCTGTTAGAAACATCCGCTAGGCTAGATTCCAAACGAAGCATGCATCCCTGTCGTGGCCCTAAAGACCCAGCCTGGAGGTAGGTGTTAGTGGACGTGTGATAGGGGAGAAGGAGCCAGAAACACTCCTTGAATCCAGCAGACGATGGAGCACTGCACACAACGATTTGCAACTGAATTGCACTGGGAGGTTGTGCATGCAGAGATAAAACAAACTAAACAAACTCGTGCAGCAATGGAGGCCAACAAGGAGTGCAAGAGTTGGAGTTTAAAGGCTTGTTCCAAGACCCAAAGGTAGAGAAACTGGAGAGAGATTTGTGAGAGGAGAGACGGACGACAGCAACCGGGGAGCGAAGGACTGAAGAACAAGGACAGAGGAAGGGAAAACAACGCATGAATCAAAGAGGAGGCCTAAGAAAACTTATTGTAAAAAGAAAAAAACTTTCGACAAAGGCCTGCACTGTTAAAGGAAAAGTTTGACATTTTGGGAGAAACGCCTATTCGCTTTATTGCTGAGAGTCGGACGATAATATCCATACCGTTCTGATGTCGATACTCTAAATATGAAGCCACAGCCAGCAGCTGACTGGCTGATTGGATTAGTTTAGCATAAAGACTGAAAACAAAGGGGAAACAGCTAGCCTGACTTTGTCCAAAGTTTTAAAAAAGCTGCCACTCTTTTTGCATGAATTATACAAACAGGATATAAGCAATTATTTGAGCTTTAGAAGTGCTGGTAGGCAGATTTTGCAACCTTCAGAGGGAGATGCTTGTTGTATTTACCCGTTTCCAGTCTTTGTGCTAAGCTAGCAGTTACTGTACAGAGATGAGAGTGGTATCAATCTTTTTTTCTTGGAAAAACAAAAGAATACGCTTATGTACCAAAAGGGTGAACACTTCCTTAAATCTTCGATTTACTCCCCCTTTTCCTCTCTGTCCTCCACAGATCAGCCCTCCTGTGCTTTTCACATTGGCACATGACGGCCAGGTTTTAAGCCTGCCTGTTACATTTCAGTGGTAGACCCTCTTGACACACATGGACGCACACGCCCGCTGACTCTCCAACCTGCTCGTCTGCCACAGTGATTAAATGTGATCAATGCTGCGCGGCAAACATGGCTGTGCTAATGTACAATAATATGGCCTGTACAACAGGAGCTGGCTTAGAGGAATGAGGTGGCTGAGACAAAGAGAAAGTCAGAGATAATCTCAACATAGGCTCTAAATTATAGGGCGTTGCTTTGATGCTATAGAATGAAAACGGTCAAGGCGTTTATATGTGGTGTGTAGGCACACCAAAGTACACTCAACATGTACACTGTATGTAGAAATGTGGAAGATAGAAGCAGAGAATTTAACTGTGGCCTGATAAGTATGTATGGAAGTATATTGTACTGTACGGTGTAAATATGTGTATGGGAAAAGAGTGTGTCTGTGAATGGGTCCACAGGGACAGAGATGGAGAAAGAAAGAAAGAAAGAGAGAGAGGGGAGAGAGAAAGTGGGACAGACAGCAGCGACACAGCTCTTAACTCCCTCCTCTCCTGCTCCATCCTCCCGTCGTTCTCCTCTTTCATTTGCCACTGAGGGGAAGGGAAGGAGGTCACCCACTCCTACAAGCACTCAATCAACCTGTGCCGGTGACCTTGCTCGTCCTGGATACCATGCCCGCTCCCTCCGTTTGTCCGCCTGCTAAGCTGCCATCCTGCTGCCATCTCTCTGCAGCCGGTGCCAGGTTACACCGCGAGGAGCACAGAAGTGTCGCTCCACCAGATGCACACTTTTCTGCTCACGCTGTGCCAAAATTTCAATGGCAGACAGCTCTGTTTTACTTCAATGTATCGTGTTAAGAAAGATCTTTGACAAGGATCATGACAAAACATGCCCAGGTTAATTAGTATGTGGGGGTTCTTCTCCCTCATATGCAACGTTGATGTGCTGCTGAAGAGTGATTTTTTTCATTGTGAAGGAATGGTTTTGCCAAGGTGAAATAGAGAGAATGAGCGACATGTATATTAAAAGGTCCAATATGTAATATGTTTACTGTAATAAATCCAAAAAATGACCCCAATGCATCATCAGATATTAAGGAAACATGCTAAGTTGAAATACTATCTTTTCTGACAACAATGTTAAAGCTACATTGTGTAAGAATTACTTCCATCTAGCGTTGAGATCATATATCGCAATCAACTCTCTCGCCACGCAGTATTGCAGCTACGGTAGCCTTCACGCTTCAAAAAGCTAAGGTGTACAAAAGGCCGTCTATCAGCCGTCATTGTTGGAGTTCATGCGTTCTCTTAACACATCCATGAGTTCATGTCGGAGAGTGGCATGGACACCATGAGCGGGCACGCGCGCCACCCGACGGAAAGGAGAGAGAAAGGATAATTAACTAGTTGGGATTTGGTGTGTGCCTCCAAAGCAGCTCCAATGTTCACTCTTTTTCCGGTCTCTTGCTCTTTTCAATATCCGTTGTCTTTTTCTGGGCGAAGAAGAAGACTCCTGTTGCTGAAATTTGGATTTTGAATACGTGTGGACCTCCATGTTTCCTTCTTCAAACTTGCTGGGGCCGGGAAGCTACGATACCCATTAGCAGCAGCTGTGAGTCGAAAATGCAAAAGGCGGAGCAGTATAGCCTGTATGTCCCTTACCGGCTAATGTATTTCAAGATGGCGCATCATTATGGAGCGTCTACCCCAGTTCATGCAAGTGCAAATGTAAAATTCCAAGCTAATAGGAATACTTGAAATTGATGGCGGTGGTAAATATTCATGAAAAAGGACAGGTTTGTGAAAGGCAATACAGATTTTGATAATGAACAACTACAAACGTTACACACTGGGGCTTTAATGCCAGTATTTTCTCCTTTTTGAAATTTCCGTTTGCGTTTTGGCCTGTGTGTTGTTAGCAACTGCCCAGTTTGACAGCCAGGCCGGGTTGCCAGATATACCTGTAAAAACGTAAACCCAGCGCGCTACAGCTGTAACGTTGAGGCCATGAAAGCAGCAAACAAACAAACAGGATCAACGGAGTTAGATTCTACCCTAGAGCTGGGCAATATAGCGATATTATATCGATATTGTGATATGAGACTAGATATCGTCTTAGATTTGGGATATCGTAATATTGTAATATGGCATAAGTGTTGTCTTTTTCTGGTTTTAAAGGCTGCGTTACATTAAAGTGATGTCATTTTCTGACCTTACCAGACTGTTCTAGCTGTTCTATTATTTGCCTTTACCCACTTATTCATTATATCCCACATTACTGATGATTATTTATCAAAGATCTCATTGTGTAAATATTTTGTGAAAGCACCAATAGTCAACACTACAATATCGTTGCGGTATCGATAGAGGTATTTGGTAAAAAATATCGTGATATTTGATTTTCTCCATATCGCCCAGCCCTATTCTACCTGACCTAAAAAAAAACTGCCATGTTTCTAACAGTTGCATGACCAGAGACGTAACAAACCCCCGGTAAATATTGGAGATGTATTTGAAAGACGGAGACAGCTTAGAGCCCAAAAGGACGCCGAGTTGGCTAATTTCCTCCTGAACAGGTAGCTAAGCATTAGCTTCAGGCTAATTTATCACGGCTACAATGGACAGGCATTTTATGTCATTTCAAAATTTGTGTACTCGCATTGAATTATATAGCTAGAGTACTCGAGTTTGTTACTTGCAAAACCAAATTGAGACACAGCCAGTAAAGTGATCCCGACTGGTCCTGGCTAAAGCCGCCATGCTAACCCTGCTAACTGCTAGCTAACGTTACCGGAGGACCAGGCAAGCGGTGGTTCTCACCGTAATTCTAAGCTGAGGAAGTGTGTCTGTCCGACGGGTGGAGAGGACAGCGAGGTTGCTGTGTTTTTAGCAGTTCCTACCATAATTCTAAGCCAAAAAAGTGAGTCTGTCAGTTGGGTACAGAGCTCTGCGTGAGTATGGGCTTTTATGACTGTCAATATAGCCAGCATCTAACATTAGCTACTCCGCTGTGCTGTGAAGTAATGTCTGGCTGTGTGAGACAAGCTACTAGCAACATTGTTATGGATGCTGGGGTCTCAGTCTGGCAACCAACGTGAACTTCGAGTCTGGGGAGGAGGGGGCGGGGGAGACGACACTCCAGTATTTTGAATTTGCACTGCAGTAACTACTTTAAACACTAGCTGTCGGTATCACATTCAGTTATTGATAAATAATCTGCTGTGACACATAAGAAAATTACATAATGTAAAGAAAATATGAATCAAAGTCAATCCTGCAACTAACAATTATTTTAAGTTTGATTAATCTGTCAATTATTTTCCTGATTATTCAGTTTGTACATCAAAAACTAACAATTATTATCATTTCTCAAAATTAATCAATCGGTCTATAAAATGGTTGAGAATAGGTAAAAATGCCCATTAAAATTAATATTTTTGACAGACGATTTTTTTCAGACAAATCCAAAGACAATAGATACCACGACGTAAAACAGAGAAGACCAAAAACTCCTAGCAACTTACTTTATTAAAATAGTTGGCTATTGATTCACTTTTCTGTTGATCAACTAATAAATTCATTGTTCTAATCCGAAAATAGTAAAAATGCCCATAGCAATTTTGTTGTACTTAAATTGCTTGTTTTGTCTAAAACAACAGTCAAAACCAAGTTTAAAAGGCTATGGAAACCAGCAAAAGTTCACATTTGCTGAAACTAGAGAATATTTTGCATTTTTGCTTTAAAAATGACTTGAAGTGCTCATATTATGCTCATTTTCAGGTTCATAATTGTATTTAGAGGTTGTATCAGCATAGGTTTATGTGGTTTAATATTAACAAAAATGTTTTGTTGTACTGCACATTGCTGCAGCTCTTCTTTTCACCCTGTGTGCTAAGCTCTCTGTTTTAGCTACAGAGTGAGGCATCTCACTTATGTTCCATCTTTGTTGGGAGTCGCACATGCACAGTACACCTAGGTAAGCACTGCTAGCCAGTCAGAAGCAGAGTATGAGGGCATGCCACGCTATCAGCTAGCCTAGGCGAGCATTATAACGTGTGTTACAAAGTGACGCACGTTCGTCACAGAACTAAAGACTGGACTACAACAGAGCTGTTTGGAACAGTTTGTGAACAGTGTTTTCTGTTGGAGATGGTAAGTCCCTTTAGGGTGGACTTTGGGCTTTCTCAATTTCTATAACGTGCACAATAATATATCTATCTATAAATTGCAGGAACGTCCGTCTGTCTGTCTGTCTGTCTGTGTGTGTTATGCGCATATCTCTCGAACCGTTAGTCCGATGGATTTCAAACTTGACGTACTTGCTACGGGCACAATTAAGTGCAGTGCCAAGTTTGACATTGTTTGGATTAGAAATGCAAAAGATATTGTTAAATATATATATGTAAAAGAAGCACACATTGGCTTTTGCTGCTCTAGCCTCTGGCCACTCCCCCTCTCACCCTGAGGACCAGAAAGCAGCGGAGATTTGGCAGCTAAAATGTGACATACACCTCAGACCCACAAAAATGTGCAAAGTTGCACTACTTTGGATTGTCTTTGACTGAATAAACAAACGCCAATTCCCGAATTTAAGGATGTTTCAGAATCCCACACATGCAAAGCACAACCAGCTACAGACAACAAGAAGCAGACTGATAGCCTGCCTATAAGTGGCATCACGCTCTGTCCAATAAAGCAAGACATATCATATGTGTGTTTGTGTTTGGGGGGGAAGACAACCCGCACATCACACGCAGACGCCACATGCAGAACGCTTTACAACAGCGGGGGGATGGGGGGGGTGTTACAGCCTTTGACTCTTTTCCTGCTATTGCTGTGAGCTGGCAGATTTCTGAGATTATTCCTTCACAGCGCTGTGTAATGCGAGAAAATTGGGCAGACACAGCAATTTTCATCAGACTCACCCCGGGTTAATTAAGTCTACTGCTAACTTACAACACTAATAACATTACCGTCGCCAAAATACCCCGCGAATCAAATCCATACTTCACCATTAACCGTCAAGCCACTAAACCTGTATTGAAATGAACCCCTCTGCTGAAATGTTAAATTCGTTAACGACCATACGACATGAGACAACTCTCTCTCTCTCTCTCTCTCTCTCTCTCTCTCTCTCTCTCTCTCTCTCTCTCTCTCTCTCTCTCTCTCTCTCTCTCTCTCTGCGTGCGCAGACACGGTCCGGTTCTAGTGGTTGATTAACGCAGATATGTGCTGATTGGTTAGCACACTGCCATGAGTCCATGAGGCTAATGTCTGATTACGCCATATTTTCATTGTGATAATTGGTGATTACATTCTAAATCTGCAACGTTCTCTGTCAGGTAAATATCATACACAGTATATAAGAATGGACCAACAGATCCCGTTGCTCTGGACAGAGACCAGTGAAGGATATTAGAAGCACTTTTCCGGTGAGCGCTGAGCGTTACAGCACAGCCTTCAACTGAGAGAGACAACGTAAATGTGACGCAAGCAACCTGTCTGAAAGTTGTAAGTCTTCTGGTAGCTGTGACAAGAGAAATCTCAATCATTCCGAATCTTGCAGAGATGGAGAGCGTTGGTATATGTAAGGAGATAACAGACAGGCTAATTCGAATTCCAAACATTTTCAACGGGCACTGCACTATAGTATAACACAATGAAGGAAAGGGAAAAAGCCAAAAAGCTGAATATGAGCACTTTAAATTAGAGATGGCCAGATACCATTTTTTGCTTCCCGATACCGATACCTGAACTTGAGTATCGGCCAATACAGAGTACCGATAACAGTGTGTCATATATTTTAACAACTGTATGGATGTGATATTATTTCTATCTTTGTTGTCGGTCTGGCTCAGCTTAAACTCTTTGTGAAACATGAACAAACAACGAATGCCACAGAACTTTCTTTTACTCTTTATTACGTGGTATCAGATCGGTGCATAAACTCCAGTACTTCCCGATACAGATACCAGCATTTTAGGCAGTATCGGAGCAGATACTGATACTGTTATCGGAATATCTCCACTTTAAATGATTAACAGATTATCAAAATTGTTGCAAATGTATTTCCTGTGGATCAGCTAATTGATTAATCAACTAATTGTTTCATTCCTAATCAAAATCAATGCATTGGTATACTTATATCCTCTATATGTCATCATAAAGGAAGTGACTCCTAAAATAGAGTCAAATTTAACAAAACAAACACATGTGGCGTTCCAACAGAATGACATGACCGCTTTGCTTTAGGAGAAAGTGTCACCAGGCAGCATCCTAACACAGCAGATGACCAAAAAAATATTGTAATGTAGGAATCTGCATGCCATTGCTAAATGAAAGATGCAGCTTCTCATCTCCAAATAATTATTTTCTTTACAAGCATAATTTCCATACCGCAATCGATGATTTGAGTGTTTTTCCAAATGTAGATGAAGGGGCAAACTGCTTTAATATTACAAAGTCAGACGTATTAAAAGACAATTGCCCAATAGTGTAATAATGGAGGAAACTGCTGAACTCCACCACCAGCTACTGCTAGGGTGCAAATTAACACACAAGGCCACAGATATCTATCAGCTGTGACAGTCAGGTCACATTCCTTTGTTATGTGCTGTCGACGGGCCTTCCCCTACGGAAAGTTAGTTATAACCGTGGATGCAGCTGCAAAGATGGCTCCGCTGACCACAGCTCCAAAAGGCATGGAAAGACAACACATGGGCCGAGTCACAGGAGGGAGGGGCGGAAAAACGGTTAGGTTTTTCTGAATGGATGGCAGGAGAGCTGAAGACCTTTGGACTTTGGTCATGTAGCCTGTTTAGTTCGCAGATTGTGTGCATGTGTGGTTATGTGTGTGTGTGAGAGAGAAAAAGGGAGAGGCAACAGAGACAGGAAAGTGAATGTAATTCATCTTTAAAAAGGGCAGATTTCTGGGTGATGTATGGTGTGCAGAGTGCGAGCGTGTGTGTGTGTGTGTGTCTGTTTATTGTAGAAATGGGCGTGGGAGGTGTAAGATAGCTAGCAACAACTCCTCGTCGGTCCACAGCAATGTGGAGAATGAGGGTTCTGGGTTCAAAGACAGACACACGCACAAGCACACACACACACACACACACACACACACACACACACACACACACAGGCAAAGGGAGTTTATCGGAATATGTGAGTTGAGACTTTCTTAATGAAGTATACCACCTGTTTTAGCTTCTACTCCATTGCACTGTATATTGAAGAGTCTGTTTGCTACACCTCACACATTGGACTGAGCAGGATTAAAGCTCATTATTATCATTATTGATAAATATACTTTTTCAAGTAATCAATCACTTGTTTAGCCTATAAAAAGTCAGAAAATAGTAAAAAAAAAAAAAAAAGTGCCCACAACGTCCTTGAGCCCAAAGTTATGTGTTTAAATGGCATTTTCTGCCAGACAATGTTAAAAACCGCAAAGATTATTAATTTACAATGATACAAAATAGAGTAGTAGCAAATCCTCACATTGAAGAAGCTGGAACCAGAGAATAATCTATTATCAAAATAGTTAGAACAAAAAAATGTCATGTTGCTTGACTAACTGACTTGTTGTTTCAGCCCTACATAACTTCAATTAATAGTTTATGCATTATAAATGGGGTCAGAACGAAGCGTTTGGCCACAGCATCATGCAAGAAGAGACACTTAAGGCCCAAATTGCCTGATAAGATTAACTAGAGTCAGTTATCTGTTATACAAATTAGTTGTAAATGTATAACTCCAACTGCAGCACTTAACGCTACACGGTATCATCTGTTATTCAGATGCAAGTCTCATCACAATGACTGTGTGCAGAGACCCAGAAGTCTGACACTACACGGATGCCTGTGTGGGTGTGCATGCGTATGAGAAGGTATGAGAAGGATCGAGTGTGCCTTTTTGTGCATTAGTCCCTATAGAGTCACGGCTCTGCTCCTCAGACTAACAATATGTCTGCGTGCTAATTTAATAAAAAAGGAACAGCAGCAAAGTGTGAGTCTCATAATAAGCAGTAAGCCTTGTTTGCCCACCTATTTAAATTAATTTAATAATATTTAGTTGACAGGGACAAATAGGGTATGTCCAATGCAATATATCACAGCATTTACAGCTACTGCTCATTTCCAATGCCTGTCCTATCCATCTGCTTTACCCTCCCTTTGTCTACCTCTGTTCCTCATTAACGCACGTCTATCTCCTTGTGGTCATTCCTCTCCTGCCTCTCACCCTCTCCCTCCACACCCTCTCTTACTGTATGTGTCCCCTCTTTAATCCTCTCCTCCTTATTTTTCTCTGATTTATCTGTCACAGCGTCCTCCTCCCCCTTTTCTCTCACCCTCCTTCCCCATCACTGTTCTTGTATGTGAGTGGTGGGTCTGCGGGGTCCTTGTTATCCAGAACCTATCCAGACATCCCTCAGCTGGGAAGCCAGACAGCCAGATAGAATGACAAAAGACGATCAGGGAGGAAGGAGGAAAGACTGACAGCTCGGCAGCTAGTGCAGCAAGACTGACAGGCCAGAGGAAAAAAAAATGCAACTGGACGGGAGATGTCCAGAGAGGCAGCACTGAGACACCCATGCGAGTAGTTTGACGAGAAGACAGAAAGGCTGTTAATAAGAGACTACCAAACAGGTAGGAATATAGATAGATATAGGCAGAGCAGCCAGACAAGCAGGTCGTCACAGGCCGGTGCGTAGCAGCCAGTCGAGCTACGAGCCCAGCATCCCAACAGGCCAGAGGGTCAGTAGCTGCATGGCTGATAAACACTGCCTCTGTCTGGGCCTGGCACGGTACTGCACACATTAAATGATGCCAGCACGGAGACGAATAACCCTTTAATTACGGCATGTTCAGCCAAAGACTCAAAAGATGATGTTATCTCCTCCTAAAATCTGAAGTAATATGGTCCGGATCCGGACCGGACGGCAAGTCAATTGGGACCCAGCCCACACCTCGTAGAAATGCAACAATACAATTTATTGAAGTGGTTGTATAGTACTCAATACATTGTTAGTCTTGTAGAATATAGTAGTCGATTTGAAAGGTTACAGCTATCATTCATGTCCCGGGATAAAAATTATCATTTGCCTGTTTGACATTGTTGTCATGACAACGTTGACAGCCAAGAGCCTTTGACGTTCGGGTTGGCTAACTGCCGTTCACGTTCAATATTATCGAGTTAACTGTCGGCTAACATGCTATGCTACACGTTCAATATTACCGAGTTACAGGTCGGCTGGCGTTCACGTTCAATATTAGTGAAACCAAACTTTCATAGCGAGTTCAGGGTCGGCTAACTGGCGTTCACATCTGTCCTGCGGGCACGAGAAAGTGAGACTTCGGCGTATTCGGTCTGCAAAGGCTACTTTGCGGTGAAGATGTCACTTTCCAAATATGTAAAGAAAAGTTAACCAAGAAAACAGTTTTCAAAGACGAGTGGACTGAGAAATATGCGTTAATTTTGCCCCAATCCAGCATGAAGCCCTTGTGTTTGATTTGCACAGAAACCGTTGGAGTTGTGAAGAGCGGGAATGTTAAAGGCCACTACGACACAAACACGTTTCTTTGCGAGCTCTGTGACAAAACAAGGGAGTGCTACTCAAGCCGCTCTCCGAGTAGCCCTTATATTACTGTGCCTTGTAGTTTTTAAGGTCAGTTTGTTTAATGATTTTTTTCCCGGCATGAAAACAAAAACAGTTTGCTTATTTACTTTGTAATATTTACTTTTTTAAGCACGAAAATCAATCAATGAATATTGTTCTCTCTTTAATATTTCTTCTAAAACTATACTGTACACCTGCTATTTCTTTTGCACTAGTTTGGAATGTATTTTTGCAAATGTCTGACACTTGAATGGATGTTGCTTTTAAAGTTAGAGTTGCTGTAATTTAGGCAAAAGATCGCAGTCAAACCGTGACATTTTTTCCACTGGGCTTGAATGTCATTTTTTTCTGACTGCCTTAAACTTGAATTAACCTAACAAACGTATTGATTGTAAATTATAAGCAAGTTTAATAAAAGTATATTGCTTATCACCAATCGTTCCGGACCTTTGACTTTGTACATAAATCAGATTTGGACCTTTGATTATAAAGTTTGAGAATCCCTGGAGTATAGAATAGTAAACATCAAGGTCGCTTTGGGTTCAACTCAACATGGAACATTCAAAATGATAGTGGGAAATTTGTGATTTAAATAAGGTTAACAGTTTTAGCTCATAGTAGAGCTGAAATGTTGATCGACAGAAAACGTATCTGCTAGTTTGCTGGCTTACTCAAAATTGGTTTTCTTCTGGCAAAATGAATATCTTTGGGTTTTGGACTGTTGGTCTGACAAAACAAGCTCAATGTCAATTTGGGTGTTTATTGACACATATGACAAACAAATAGATTAAAGAAAATCCCTGTCAGATTAAATTATATTGAAAATAATGTGTAAGGTGCAGCCCTACTGGATAGATTTAGTGAAAGGTGACTGACTATTAAAGCAAAAAAATAAATAAAAGTACAGACTGAATGCGTCCACAAACTGGGCAGTCATTGACCATAAACTGAAATATGTTGCTATTATTAAATTCAGGAGGAATATGCCAAAAACATATATTCCCTTAACTGTAACCTAATAAAAACCATCATGTTACAACAAGAATGCCTGAGAAAAGTATTACAGTGACACTCAGGAAGTGAATTTACCAGAACCGGGCTTATAGCACTGGTGCAGTGCTCCAGTTTCACCATATGGTGAAGATTTTTTCAAGGCAAACGCCCTTTGATTCCAATCACTCTGACTCAGCAAAATCTGTTGCCCTTCCTCTGTTCAACAGATGTGGCGACAGTTTGTTTCAGAACAATCCACCCAAAAACACAAAATGATGCTAAAAGTCCTAAATTCCAAAATATAAAAACTAATAGTATATTCCTATGTCTTCTATTTATCATATTCCAATTTATTGTAAAGCACTTTGTGATTTGTATCTGTTAAAAGTGCAATATAAATAAATAAATTTTACTTACTTACTTAATATATTGGCTCAGGTTTAAAGGCCCACAGATGATTTAGTGTGTAAGCTAACCTACTTGGATGAACATTCAGAAGCATTGCAGCACCTTTTTTTGTTTCATCACAAAGTTAAGAAACAGTGTGCCTGGTCATCAGGCTGCTCCAACTTTTACAGTCACTGCTGCCAGCTATTTCCACAGGCTATGTGCGTGTCTTTCTCGATAGGCTCTGTCACCCAGATCCCTACACCCTGGCTGTCCTCCTACTGGGTCAAGTCACTATGAAACCATGAATCTTCTTCTTTAGGAGCGTTACAATCGGCTTTATAGAACCTCAGAGAAATTAATGTGTTCACATCCTCACGGCCTAAAAACAAATCATTACATACTAACCACCATTTCCATAAAGTTTAGAGAATTATAAGTGCCAAGGAGTCATTAGATTTAATGCTGCCAAATGTCTATGAACACAAAACAAAAAAACAAATTAAAACAACACTGGCATGAATATACCCTAAATGAGGCAAGTTTTCCAAAAGGGCCTTGTAGTTTCCATCTTTTACCAATTTTCACTAGTGGACTGAAGATAATTGTTGTAATTTACCGGAATCCCTAACCCCCCAAACAGCCAATTTATTCATGTTTTTGTACTGGTTAGCTCTGGCTGTGGTTGGCTAACCACAGGCATCTGCCTGTACTTGCCAACACACTGTTACAAGATCTAGCAAAAGAAGGCATGGGATATGACCGGACACACTGAAGAGAGATGAAAAAGCCAGGACTGGAGGTGAGTCACAGAGGAGAAACAGAGAGCCAAGTTCCTCTGATCTAGATATGTAATCTATTATGCACTGCATGTCTGCAGGAGGTCATTTACTGTAAATGAGGAGGAATGGGGACATAATCCTATTGATACAACACATATTACTTGCTGTTTGTATGGAAGAATGTGAAGGAATAGAATTTGTTTCGATGGTCATCCCCCCCTCCCCAATAGTGACCTAATTGCACCCTGCGTCAATAAAGCCCTTTGGATCAGGAGAACGGACACATATTATAAAGTACATTTTGGTTTAGTTTCTTAGTTTCCATACACACTAAATCTAAACAGTTGAGGATACTCAAGCTCAAATCTGATAACTTGTTTGAATTGACACAGCGGATAGTCAATATTTAACAATAGCTATTATTGTAGTCTATATTTTCTTGTGTTAGTACGTTTCTCGATACTTTGACTCCCCGGCCTCGTCTGGGGCACTCTGCCACAATGGTCATTGGTTCCAACTGAAGTTGCAAATCCTTAAAACAGGGTCACAAATATATATGCATTTCTAAGAAAGGCTCCATCATTTTATTTTCCAGCTAGGCACTGTAGTTTTTTTAGCAAACATTACTCAGACAAAGATAAAAGTGAATTTGTTGGGGACTATTTAAAATGACAGATAAATATACATTTGGGTCTTTAGTGAGTAACGGCAGCAGGGCGGTCTATGGGGGAATTGCCTCATAAACTACAGTGGTTGTGTACATCTTACTGAAGTAACATGCCATAGTGCACAGGTGTGGCTCATTGATGTGTTTTTAATACTATAGTATTTGGACAACATACAATACTTGTTGATAGGATCAATACATTTTTGGTTTTAGTGTTTGCATGGCATTTGTTTACATGTAGAAACATATACAGGAGAATATCACCATTTAAGTTAACCACTTGTTAAACGTTGAAGTTACCACTTGTACCTACACTAGGCTGAGCAATTGGCTGCAGTTTCCAGCACAGGAAGGATTAGTCATTTAGGAAAGCAGATTTTGAATAATGGCAATTTTCATGACAAATGTCTGTATTCACTAGCGCTTGTGTTTGCTTTGGTCAGCTGCAGGAGGTTAAAATGACCACAATCCTCCTTCCTGTGTCCTCCTGAGATTCTTCCTGTGCCAGACTAACAAACCATTATGCTGCCAGATCAATCAAGACGCTGAATGCTAAATGACTGGTCACACTGGAACCAGATGAAAAAAACTGGTGGTGATTCACATCTAAGAAATGCGGTGCTAAAAAAGGCCTGTAACTGTTTTCCCAAAGTCATCTCAGCACTGGGAAATGTAACTTTGTATTATCATCAAAGTCAATCTGGCTATCAATACAATAAAATAGCGTGGCTGGTCAGCGTAATACCTACATTCTAACAATGTACTCAACTTCAGTTAAAACATGAACTACAAGCAATGAGTTGAACTTAACCCATTCAATAACTGCAGTATGGATGTAAAAGGGCAAGAAGTCTGCTTATTTGTCCAAATGCAGGATGTGGAGAAAGGGTCCATTGAGACATATAGGGACATTAATCACTCACCAGGATTACAACATGTACTGTATGAGACATGCTATTTCTTAACAAATTTAACTCTGATACCACCCCCACACAATTATAATGCAAGACTATTATAGCTACTGCAGCATTTAAAGAGAAATCCACCCTAGAAAAAACACTTTTTAAATTATGCTTGTTTAGTCAAGTTTTGTGAATGTGAAGCAGCCTCTCAAACAGCTAAATGTGAGAGTATGTGAGCTGGTCCAATGACAATGAATAACAGATGGGTTTGGTAAACAGATTCCTAAAGTTGAGGGGAACTTTAAATGAGGAAACTTGTGAAAAGCATTTAAGCTTTAACAAAATAGGTCACATAGATGTGAAAACAGCAACTGTGTAACACTTCCTGTCAAAGAAGCAGCTACAAGACCTAATCTTATGATGACATGGCACATTTAAATATGGGTTTTCTAGGTTTGGGAGAGAGTTCTTCATGCTCACACATATTTATTAAACTGTCTAAGATCAAACAAACAGCATATGTGAATTCTGCTTTCGAGTGGAGTTTCACTCCAAAGCCAAGTCAAGCAAAGTTTACAAAGAATGATCATCCGTAGGGTAAATTAACAATGACATTCAGTCAGTTTCCTGGAAATTAATGTATTAAAACAAACAAATGCAGATTAAAATGTACATTCTGACATTCACCCATCCATTTTGTTAACTACTTATCCTGTTCAGGGGTGGATAGTAGGGATCGACCGATATGGATTTTTTAGTGCCGATACCGATTTTTTTTTTCATCAGCTTTATCCGATGACCGATACGAGCTGCCGATTTTCTTGAGCAGATACTGCTTTCGCTCCCTCAATTTACATGATAAAAATGTAAACCCTGCCACACTGGATTTGTTTACAGAATCTGCTCTGCCATTTCTTTAAAAATAATAAACAAAAACACAGATCAGTGTCACTTCTGCAATCATCTTACATTCATATCACCCAAATGATGTGTGCAATGTGCATCATATGGATGGGTGCACTGCATATGGTTAACTGTGCAAGGGTAAAAGGCTTTCATCAACATCTACAACACAGCCTTGATGATGCATTGCTTGCTGACATATTATAAGACAGATAATAATTATGTGACAAAGTACCTTTACCTAATCAGGTCATCACAAAATGTCCTTTGTCAACACATTTAAATAATTTAAAAAAACAATAAAACTGAAAAGTGCTTGATTTGTAATTTAAGACACCAGCACTCTGCTAGTGGTGGAGGGGCAGTGCATGGTCTGCACGTGAACTGCAGCATCACCAGCAACACAGAGCTGCCTGTGGACCCTGTCTTTAAATAATGCCGGGAAAAAACTATCGGCGAACGCCGGACGATAAAATCAGTCTATCACTAGTAGGCTGAAGGCTATCCCTGCATGCACTGATCGAGAGGCAGTTGTTCACCTTTGACACCCTTAATTTTGGCATGCCATGTTTCTCTTATTTCGGACACTACATTCTTAACTGTCTGAAACTCTTGTGAACAGTTCAACAGGATTTAAACACAAAGTGCTCAGTGACCTTTCAATCCCCATCTCAAGTGTCTGTAAACACCAGAAAGGTACGACATCATCCTCCCTTATCCTCACCACTCCTCCAGTCACATTTACCCTTTACATCAACAATGCAATTCACACAGATGGCTGGGGAACATCAAAAGCTACTTCATCTCTGTGATAGTGAATCATCTGATGTTGTATTCTTAAAAAAAAAAAAAAGAGAGCTCTACTTAGAATTTACCTACAAAGTCTTATCAGAGCGCACGACTGGATTTCACCAGAGATTATGACCTCAGTCTATTATTGACATGGTGTCTGTGGACATGAATGATTTAGTACTAATAGATTACATGAATCAGCTTAGTAACAGCCATCTTTAGTTGCATTCTGAATAAACTACCAGGGGGAAACGGGGATGAATTGTGGGCAAGAACGTGCTTGTGTCTCCAAAGTCTTTGGGAATGAACCCATTGAA